>NC_091177.1:1223618-1298618 GCF_040958095.1 Procambarus clarkii | reverse complement strand
CCACTCTTCCTCCCCTTCCCCCCCCCTCCCTCTTTCTCCCCTCTCCCTCTCTCTAAGATAATCTTATCCTCAGAAGAGAGCAGCAAACATCATAATTTAAATTGATTTGGTTATCGAAAAAAACAGAAACTTGCATTCTCAATATTCTTATAATTTGCATCATTATTGCTATTAAAATATTATGAATTTCTCCATTCAGTCGTCAGTCGTGTCTAGTCCAGTATAGTTTCTTCCTAACAACGGGCGCATGCAATTCGCTCGTTATATACTGAGGCTCAGAGTGGCTGGTTGTGCAGGGGGGTCAATCTATTCAATTGATCATTCTCAATTCTCCATTGATTCATCATTCTCAATTGATCAATACAATTCTTGATCTCACATACCTGCCCTCGTCCTCTTGACTAGCAACGTCGCGTTTATTTTTTATGTTGGGGTTAACCAGCGTTAAAAATGCAAGCTATTAAGTTATGGGTCACAAATATTTCACGTTTTCTGTGCATCGGACTCAATAGGTTAGTGGGGGGGTTGCTTGGTTTAGTGGGGGTTGCTTGGGTTAGTGGGGGTTGCTTGGGTTAGTGGGGGTTGCTTGGGTTAGTAGGGGGTTGCTTGGGTTAGTAGGGGGGTTGCTTGGGTTAGTAGGGGGGTTGCTTGGGTTAGTAGGGGGTTGCTTGGGTTAGTAGGGGGTTGCTTGGGTTAGTGGGGGTTGCTTGGGTTAGTGGGGGTTCCTTGGGTTAGGGGGGTTGCTTGGGTTAGTGGGGGTTGCTTGGGTTAGGGGGGTTGCTTGGGTTAGTGGGGGGTTGCTTGGGTTAGTGGGGGGTTGCTTGGGTTCTCACGTTTCTAGTTGGGATAAAAGGGTGGATTTTTTTTACGAAGTGACAAATATAGAGAACGGATTGAATAAACAGGAATTTATGACGGGACTTTAAAATACGTTTATATACAAACAGGACTTTACAAAACAGGACTTTACAAAACAGGACAAAACAGGAACAAATTAGGAGTTAAGGTATGCGCCAGGAAATCATTAAATGTTGAGGAGAAAAAAAACGGAGTGGATGTGGAGAATTTGCTTGGATGACATGGATGAGGGAGCCGGTCGGCCGAGCGGACAGCACGCTGGACTTGTGATCCTGTGGTCCCGGGTTCGATCCCGGGCGCCGGCGAGAAACAATGGGCAGAGTTTCTTTCACCCTATGCCACTGTTACCTAGCAGTAAAATAGGTACCTGGGTGTTAGTCAGCTGTCACGGGCTGCTTCCTGGGGGTGGAGGCCTGGTCGAGGACCGGGCCGCGGGGACACTAAAGCCCCGAAACCATCTCAAGATAACCTCAAGATAGACATGACCTATAGTGGTGATGTGCCAGAGAGTTGGAAAAGAGCTGTGGCTTTACTGTATAAAACGAAGCTGAATAACACAAATGTGAAAAAAAATATTAGAGCCGCTAGCTTCCTAAGTGTACAAAGTGGAAAGTGATTGGAAGAAACCAGAAAATATCAAGAAACTGATGAACTTAAACTTAATTAGCTGATCTTGAGTTCCTTATAGGAAAAGTATATTGACCAAACACTTGCATTATAACAAACTTGAAGTCAAACAAGAACACCTATCAAGAGTACGTCTTGAACATTATGAAGATGGAAATAACGATTGGAAGTTGTCGAGGAAGACTTGGCAGAATGACGAGACCTTTGAATGTAGTTGATAAAAAGAGTTTTACTCAATACTGCGAAAATATCTACAAAGTAATTGTTAATGGGTGAAAGAACGATTGGTTTGACCTGAGTGAAGGTTATGTGGTGTCTTCACTCAAGGCTATGTGGTGTCTTCACTCAAGGCTATGTGGTGTCTTCACTCAAGGCTATGTGGTGTCTTCACTCAAGGCTATGTGGTGTCTTCACTCAAGGCTATGTGGTGTCTTCACTCAAGGCTATGTGGTGTCTTCACTCAAGGCTATGTGGTGTCTTCACTCAAGGCTATGTGGTGTCTTCACTCAAGGCTATGTGGTGTCTTCACTCAAGGCTATGTGGTGTCTTCACTCAAGGCTATGTGGTGTCTTCACTCAAGGCTATGTGGTGTCTTCACTCAAGGCTATGTGGTGTCTTCACTCAAGGCTATGTGGTGTCTTCACTCAAGGCTATGTGGTGTCTTCACTCAAGGCTATGTGGTGTCTTCACTCAAGGCTATGTGGTGTCTTCACTCAAGGCTATGTGGTGTCTTCACTCAAGGCTATGTGGTGTCTTCACTCAAGGCTATGTGGTGTCTTCACTCAAGGCTATGTGGTGTCTTCACTCAAGGCTATGTGGTGTCTTCACTCAAGGCTATGTGGTGTCTTCACTCAAGGCCATGTGTGGAGTGAAGGCTACATCCAGGTTGTTCACTACATGTATGCATAGGACCTGGGGAGACGGTCGAGGTAGAGCCAGTGTAAGGTAAGGTATACCCAGTGTAGAAGTTAAATTCGAGTAACTGGGTTATGTTAAATTTGACGTATTTAGATAAAAAAAAATTTGTTAGCACAGAATTACAAAAAAAAATGTTGCTATTCTTACAAGTTGGTAGTTTTATTGTACTCACCAAGTTGTTCCTAGTACTAGTGTTCACTCACCTAGTACTCATCTTGTGCGTGTGTGCGTGTGTGCGTGTGTGTGTGTGTGTGTGTGTGTGTGTGTGTGTGTGTGTGTGTGTGTGTGTGTGTGTGTGTGTGGTGTGTGTGTGTGTGTGTGGTGTGTGTGTGTGTGTGTGTGTGTGTGTGTGTGTGTGTGTGTGTGTGTGTGTGTGTGTGTGTGTGTGTGCCAGCAAGCCGGGAGTGTGTCAGGTGACACCACTGGCTATGTGGCAGCAATTTGTAAGGGAATGAGCCAATTCACGTCTAACGTATACGGCAATTCAAGACGACCGCAGTACACCTGATCATACGAGGCACTGCACGAATAATATTCGATTATTTCATATCTATATAACTTGCTTTTACCATCTTATTCCCCTCTATGTCCTCTCTATGTCCCCTCTGTGCCTCTCTCTGCCTCTCTTGACCATCACGGGGGAGGGGAAGATAGTGGTGTTAGTGTGTATGAATCTACAGGTATCAATAACACACAAATATACACGTATTACACACGACACGCGATAACTAGCCGAGGACACGCGATAACTGCTCGAGGACACGCGATAACTGCTCGAGGACACGCGATAACTGCTCGAGGACACGCGATAACTGCTCGAGGACACGCGATAACTGCTCGAGGACACGCGATAACTGCTCGAGGACACGCGATAACTGCTCGAGGACACGCGATAACTGCTCGAGGACACGCGATAACTGCTCGAGGACACGCGATAACTGCTCGAGGACACGCGACAACTGCTCGAGGACACGCGATAACTGCTCGAGGACACGCGATAACTGCTCGAGGACACGCGATAACTGCTCGAGGACACGCGATAACTGCTCGAGGACACGCGATAACTGCTCGAGGACACGCGATAACTACCCGAGGACACGCGATAACTACCCGAGGACACCCGATAACTGGTTGATACCTGGTTGATGGGGTTCTGGGAGTTCTTCTACTCCCCAAGCCCGGCCCGAGGCCAGGCTCGACTTGTGAGAGTTTGGTCCACCAGGCTGTTGCTTGGAGCGGCCCGCAGGCCCACATACCCACCACAGCCCGGTTGGTCCGGCACTCCTTGGAGGTATTCAATGTATACCCGAGGACACGCGATATCTACCCGAGGACACCCGATAACTACCCGAGGACACCCGATAACTACCCGAGGACACGCGATAACTAGCCGAGAACACGCGATAACCTAGCATCTCGCTTTAATCATACAGACACGCCTTAATCACCCGCAAACACGAACTAATTATCCGAGGTGGTACACGAATAGGATGCTAATCATAAACTCATTCCCACGCACACGTACGGATATACGCTAATCACATACGCTGGTAATAAACGGGTATATTCTAACTAATACACGAACCTTTCGCTAATAATACGCAGACATACGCCCATGCAGACACCATTTGGACATAACGGTAGCAAACTCATACGCATATGCTGTACTACAGGCCAACAGAACCACATTTACCGCCATACACTAATCATACGTAAGCATACACTATCATACGTATACATTGAATAATCATACAACATGGGCCAAATACACAACACCCCCACATTAAACATATAAATTGCAACAATACATAAATGTTCTAAACTCCGTCAAAGTCTGTAAATATATTTTAAACTTCAATTAACTCAATAACTAAGAACTGTTTAGTTTAGAACTCAATAAAAATATATTACATGATACTGAATATGCTATTATTAAAAGCTTATTTTTGATTCGTATCAATAATTATTATTACCATTATTATTATTATTAATACAATTATTTTTATTAATTCCATTATTATTATTAATACCAATATTATTAATAATTCCAACATTATTAATAATTCCAATATTATTAATAATTCCAATATTATTAATGAAAAAATCCGTAGGAGCCGTGATGAGGGTTCGAATCTATACGGTGGGTGTTCCCCCCCCCCCCCACACACCCTAGTCAACTAAACCACGACATGGTCAAAAGGATTGCAACCTGAAGTTCTACTGAACTTACAAGGGTTTCCTGAGGCTTCCAATGGATGACAGAGCCAGAGTGCATGGGAAGGGGGGGGAAGGGGTTAGGGGGGGGAGGGGGTTAGGGGGGGGGAGGGAGGATGCTGCTGGCAAACTAGAATTTTCCAAATTAGGAAAATAAAAATTCCAGTTTGGCAGCAGGATTCACCTGGGAGGGCTGGTCGGAGACCGGGTCGCGGGGGCCGATTGATCCCCGGAAGCTACACAAGGTAGAATGCTGATTCTAGAAACTTTCCTTATTAAGACGACTCAATAGCTCTGTCGATAGAGCTTCGGCCTCACATTCGTGGGGTCAACGGTTCGAGTCTCCTAGACCCCAGGCGAATGCAATGTTAATTTCCGCAGAAGTGTGGATGACAATTTATAGAGCGACGGTGTTGAATCTTACAAGGTCGGCGTTCGATTTCCCGATGACCCAAGTGGTTGGGGGGGGGGTAGACTATTCATTCCCCTCACATCCACATATCCCAGCTCCTTGTCCGCCTATCCCTTCCAAGTGGTGTATACTCACACTGGTATAGTGTGAGTATACTTGGTGATTATCCTACAATACCCGTAGGCCTAATGAAGCGACCGTATGCAATAACTATAAATTAATAATTGGATTTATATAAATATTAAAAACAGCAGCTGTAATAATAATTCAATAAAAACTCGGACGAAGTTGGACATTAATTAGAAAGGAAACTTGGTGATTTTGATTAAATTTTGCTAATGGTAACTTTAGGCCAGAATTAGAGATGTGGTTTTCTTCTCCAAAAAGGCTTAAAGATATTATGTGGATAGTCTTCTCCATAGGCCTAAACGAGAGATCTGGTTATTCCTATCAGGTCAGAGATTCTTCTCCCTAGGCTTACAAAATTTTATTAGTCTTCTCCATAGGCCTAAGTGAAATGCATTTAGTGTTACTCCTAGGCCTAAAATAATAATGATCTCAATGGAGGGGATGCAAGATGCGAGGTTATCGCTCACTCCTTGACGTTATCTTGGTGATTTCGGGGCGTAGCGTCCCCGCGGCCCGGTCCTCGACCAGGCCTCCTGTTTGTTACACACCCCCGGGAAGCAGCCCGTGACAGCTGTCAAACTCCCAGGTACCTATTTACTGCTAGGTGAACAATGGCATCAGGGTGAAAGAAACTCTGCCCATTTGTTTCCACCTCCACCGGGAATCGAACCCGGAACCTCAAGACTACGAATCCGAAGCGCTGTCCACTCAGCTGTCGGCCCCCCCTCACCTAACTAGCAGTGCAATAATGCACGAGTTGTGTCGGCAGACGGCTTGAGATCACAGGACGAGAGAACAACATAGAACACTTTGTTCTAGCACAGTAGCGGTACAAATGTTCACCACTGAAGCAACGATCGCTCGTCGCAGCAAGAACGGGAATTAACCATCGATGCAAAATATAAAATAAATCCATTTAATATAGCGAGCGATATAGACCTGACATGGGCTTCCCTACCAACCAACCCCAACTCCCCTCCCTTCCTCAAGCTCCCGAGGGGAACAATTTGTAGCTTCTGGGTCACAGGTCACAGCTAATTACAGAGACGGGAAATGAACTCATTTGACCGCTCACTGTCGATATTGTGAGCGGTCAACGCGGTGGAACACACATGAATTTTCCACCTTTCCCCCCAGGTTAGCTCCCCATCACGCACCCCCCCCCCCCCAACACACCCCACGCTCCCACCCCCCCTATATCTTCTCCACTCTCCCTCTGAGGGGGAGCCACTTGACTACCCCCTTCCCCCACCATCCACCAACCTCTCCCGTAACACAACACCGCCAGCATCACCCGGGGCTCCATCATCGTCCTCTCAACAGATGGATCCCCTCCCCCTTTCTTCCTGTCATCAACCGCAACAGAAGCTGCAGCAACAGAACCTGCAGCAACAGAAGCTGCAGCAACAGAAGCTGCAGCAACAGAAGCTGCAGCAACAGAAGCTGCAGCAACAGAAGCAGCAGCAGCAACAAAAGCAACATCAGTACAGTCTCAACAGAAACAGCTGATACAATATCGTCGGCTACAACTCGGACAATAACAATTGATACAATCACAGCAACAACAGATACAATAACAAAGGCGAAAGGAGAGAGAGAGAAAGATTGGTCAGTAAGGGGGGAGGGGGGTGGTCGTGTGCTGCTAGCGAAGCCTATCCGTAGAGGACATTATGTGATTGGCTACCGGTGCGGCAGAGGGGGTCGACCATTGGCTGTGCCGCGCGGCCAGTGGTCAGTGGGGAGGCGTGGCCTAAGAGGGGCCGGCTGGACCAGTGGCTCCTGGAGGGGCCGGCTTGGCCACTGGTCACCCGAGCCGGCGGCCGGTCCAGCACGTGGCCGCCATTGTTCCAGATCACCCGTCCACTCCCAACACCGTCACCCCAACTGACCACTCCCGTCGGTTTTTCTGGCCCAAAGCACGAGCCATATTTTTTGGGGGGTTTTGAACGGATCTCTGTGATCCAATTGGGGGGGTTGCAACTCGGGGTGTTTGGCAGTCTGGCCGGACTCCATTTTTTCGTGATGGGTAAAATACTTTTGTCGCCATTATGGAGTAAGGGGCACATTGAAATGTATTGATCGAGGACTCACTGTTATCATTTGCCTCTGTGTTGAAGGCGAAGCTTATGATTGTGTGTGTGTGGTTAGTATTTGTATTTACTATTTGTGTCTGCAAACTCGAGCTACAAGCTCTTGGACCCCCGCCTTTCTAGCCAATTCTATTTTTCCTCTATTATGTCAACAAAATACATTTATCTCTAACACACACACACACACACACACACACACACACACACACACACACACACACACACACACACACACACACACAGTGAGGCGGGACCAAAGAGCCAAAGCTCAACCCCGCAAGCACAAATAGGTGAGTACACACACACACACACTTTTCTGAACAAGCTGAGGACCAATTAAACTCCTCTCCACGATTTCACTATTTAGGCTCCACGATATATTTTAATTTATAACTTGTATTTATAATATTTTGTTATAATAACTAAAAAAAATTATATATATATATAAAAACAAAACACTTTCACTATATAAATCGTTCATTCTACAACCATAGTCTATTGGGGGACCTATTGTCACCCATTGTTATCATTCCTAGGGTCTATTCCCTCGTTACCTTCCTATCACTTGAGTGATCCGATCACTTGAATAGATAGGAGTGATGTATCGAGTGATCAATAGATCACTCTGATCTACTCCCTCAGATCACCCATTAAATGCTAGAACTTCTAGGAATCAACAATTACATTCAATAAGTTATTTAAAAAATAAAATATTTCACTCCAACCATCACGTGAAACCTATTGCAATAACGATCACAACCTTTATGCCATCACACTTGAATTTTTCTCATTAACATCCCAGGACACATCCCAGGACACATCGCAAGACGCATCTCAAGACACATCTCAGGACACATCTCAAGACACCTCAGGACACATCGCAAGACGCATCTCAAGACACATCTCAGGACACATCTCAAGACACCTCTCAGGACACATCGCAAGACGCATCTCAAGGCACATCACAGAAACATCTCCACATAAACCTGCCTTTGCTCTCCATAACAGGCAGCAACAACAGAGGCAGCAGCAACAGTAGAGGCAGCACCAACAACAACAACAGAGGCAGCAACAACAGTAGAGGCAGCAGCAGCAACAACAGTAGAGGCAGCAACAACAACAACAACAACAACAGAGGCAGCAGCAGCAACAACAGTAGAGGCAGCAACAACAACAACAACAGAGGCAGCAGCAGCAACAACAGTAGAGGCAGCAACAACAACAACAGAGGCAGCAGCAATAACAGAACCAGCAATAGTAACAGTAGTAGCAGCAGTAGTAACGGCAGAGAGAGCAACAGTAACATTAGTATCAAGAGCAACAGCAATAGTAACAGCAGAAGCAGCAACGGCAACAACCACAGAAACAGGAGAAGCAAAGGGCAACAACCATAGCAACAGGAGAAGCAACGGTAACAACCACACCAACAGGAGCAGCAAAGGGCAACAACCATAGCAACAGGAGCAGCAACGGTAACAACCACACCAACAGGAGCAGCAAAGGGCAACAACCATAGCAACAGGAGCAGCAACAGTAACAACCACAGCAACAACCACAGCAACAGAAGCAGCAACGGTAACAACCACAGCAACAGGAGCAGCATCGGCAACAACCACAGCAACAGTAACAACCACACCAACAGGAGTAGCAGAGGGCAACAACCACAGCAACAGGTGAAGCAAAGGGCAACAACTACAACAACAGGAGCAGCAAAGGGCAACAACCACACCAACAGGAGCAGCAACGGTAACAACAGGAGCAGCAACGGTAACAACCACAGCAACAGGAGCAGCAACGGTAACAACCGCAGCAACAGGACCAGCAACGGTAACAACCGCAGCAACAGGACCAGCAACGGTAACAACCGCAGCAACGGCAACAACCGCAGCAACGGCAACAACCACAGCAACAGGAGCAGCAACGGTAACAACAGGAGCAGCAACGGTAACAACAGGAGCAGCAACGGTAACAACAGGAGCAGCAACGGTAGCAACCACAGCAACAGGAGCAGCAACGGTAACAACCGCAGCAACAGGACCAGCAACGGTAACAACCGCAGCAACGGCAACAACCACAGCAACAGGAGCAGCAACGGTAACAACAGGAGCAGCAACGGTAACAACAGGAGCAGCAACGGTAACAACATCAGTATACGGACAACGTCGGGTCAAACGCTCTCAACACGGCCAAACATGTGCAACAATTTCCACACAAATTTTGACCCGAAAACCTTAATAGTTCCTCACGCCTTCCTGGCTCCTTAAACAATCACTCGACCTAAATCATAAAAAAATCTACGAATCATTAACAAACCCTAAAAATTTTCACATTCAACAAAACTCCCTCTCCCCCCCCAAAAAATAAAAATATTTAAAAATCGCAGACGTTTTTTTAACATTCATATTTTTTGCAGTGCCACAACGCAATGGAAAAGTAAAAATAACAAAAAAATATATATAAACTTGCGGAGCGCGATGAAGTATATCGAGTATAACCAAGCATTTCGTGAGGTCTATTTGTGGCCGAATAAATCAATTTCCTTCCTATATCGGCGAGGACTGCGAATGTCGCCTGCTGGTTGGATCAGAGCAGCCCGCCAGCCCTGCCACAGGGGGGCAGACCTGGAGGCGTTTCCAAACATTTTTGATTCCTTGGAAATGTAATAATGTGGGGTTGTGGCTTCCCTTTCTACCGCTCCTGTTTGGGTCTGGTTATAGTGATTGGTGGTTGGTGGTTGGTGGGTGGGTGGGTGGTTGGGTGGTGGTTGGTGGGTGGGTGGGTGGGTGGTGGTCTTTGTGGTAGTGTTGTTCCTAGGGATTGTCGAGCGAGTTAGTGGTTGCAGAAAGTGCTTAGTTAACTGCTTAGAAGAATCAACAGTGAGCATAACTTAGGTTCAGGAACCCCCCCCCCCCCGCCCACACCTTAGCCCTATTTTACCTGATGAGTTTTACCACTTCCCTGAATTCTAATTCTCTATTTACCTGCTCTTGGAGGTTGAATGCGACGATGACATCCAGGATTTCTGCTACAAATGCGTTCCATTTGATTGCTTCCCGCGCGGAATACGGACGTTTCTCTACGTTTTCTCTAACTCATTTGCTTTTTGAAGTTTGTATTTTCTCCCCCATTCCATCGTCCGTTGTTCACTTCGTCCTCCATCCATTTGGACTGGTTGGTATATACCGACGGTCTAGCTGACTTTCAGGGCCTGGGTTCGAGCCTGATGATCTAGGTTACTGGGCACCGCTCCTATACCACACGCTTCTATATCTTCCATTTCTTATTTACTTTTGCTTCATTGGCGATTTATGCGGATTTTTTTTTACCTTATTTTCATCATTTTTTCAAGTTGTGATCAATTTCCTCTGGTGGATCTTTTCCTAAAGCAGTGTTTTTCAACAGGGCTTCCGTGAAAAAATATACAGCTAACAGAAAAAAATTTATATATTTCAAAATGTATAAATTGTATTTTATATATATATATTATATATATATATATATATATATTATATATATATATATATATATTATATATATATATATATAACCAAGCATTTCGCGAGGTCTATTTGTGGCCGAATAAATCAATTTCCTTCCTATATCGGCGAGGACTGCGAATGTGTGTGTGTATATATATATATTATATATATATATATATATATATATATATATATATATATATATATATATATATATATATATATATAATTATATATATATACACACACATGTTCGATGAGGTTTAGTTCCCTTAAGCCTCCACCATTACTTCACTCTTAATCACCTACAGTATTCCTAAAAGCTGGAATTCCACACTATTGCGACATATTCCAGGACTGATTTCTAAGCTGTGTATAATGTTATGCATCATTCCTTGCACAGGTTTCTAAATGCTGCTTTTATGTTTGGCAATATTGCATATGCTGCCGATGTTATTCTGTTTGAATGTTTAACCTGTGTTATTCCTAGCGTTATGTTGACTCCCAGGACCGTCTCTTCTTCCGATTCTTCAAGTAGTCTTTCTCTTCTCATATACCGGTCTTCTATCCCAACTCTCAAACTTCATTACTTAACACTTGTGATGATTGAACTCTAGAAGCCGTTTGTTGTGGTTGTTTTAGATTTAGCTACTCAGAACGAAGTGTCCATGTAGCACGGGCTATGGTGAGCCCGTAAGGAGCCGTTTATCTAACTTATATTTTATACTGTTGATGGTAGTACCTTGGTTAGTGGTGTTGGGCTGTGGAGATGGTGGCAGTGGTGGTCCAAGGCAGAACCTGTAATGTGTGGGGTTATGAAATTGGTGGTGGTGGGGGGTGTTGGGTGGTGGTGGGGGGTGTTGGGTGGTGGTGGGGGGTGTTGGGTGGTGGTGGGGGGTGTTGGGTGGTGGTGGGTGGTGGTGGGGGGTGTTGGGTGGTGGTGGGGGGTGTTGGGTGGTGGTGGGTGGTGGTGGGGGGTGTTGGGTGGTGGTGGGGGGTGGTGGGTGGTGGTGGGGGGTGGTGGGTGGTGTTGAGGGGTGTTGGGTGGTGTTGAGGGGTGTTGGGTGGTGTTGAGGGGTGTTGAGGGGTGTTGGGGGGTGTTGGGTGGTAGTGGGGGGTGTTGGGTGGTAGTGGGGGTGTTGGGTGGTGGCGACGATTGGAAACATGCGTGAAGTTGACGGGTTGTTGGCATTATTAACTGTGATGTTGGTATAGACGTGTGTGTGTGTGTGTGTGTGTGTGTGTGTGTGTGTGTGTGTGTGTGTGTGTGTGTGTGTGTGTGTGTGTGTGTGTACTCACCTAGTTGTACTCACCTAGTTGTGCTTGCGGGGGTTAAACTCTGCTCTTTCGGCCCGCCTCTCAACTGTCAATCAATTAACTGTTACTAACGGCTAATTTATTCCCCCCCCCCCCACACACACACAGGAAGCAGCCCGTAACAGCTGTCTAACACCCAGGTACCTATTTACTGCTGGTAACAGGGTAACATCAGGGTGAAAGAAACGCTGCCCAATTTGTTTCTCGCCGGCGCCGGGAATCGATCCCGGGCCACAGGATTACGTGTCAAGCGTGCTGTCCACTCAGCCACCGGCACCCCATGGTGTGTGTGGGGGAGGGGGGAGAGGGGCGTCCTTCTCCTGACTGTTTTTCACTTCTAATATTCCTTCACGTCCATCATCATCTCTACTTCCCCCCTCCCGTTCTCTGCAGCCTTCCCCCCCACTCTTCATCAAATTTAAGGGGGTTCCGAAATCCCCCCCCCCCTTACTTTCAGCCTTCCTCTCGTACAAGTTAAGGGGAGGGGGGGGTGACTCTTCCCCCTTTCTCACCCTTCAATCATTTTACGATTGATAGCTGAAAGGCGTTTTCAAATACTTTGCTTAATAACGTTTTGTAACACATCTTATGAAATGCTATTTATCCATTTTCACGCATAATGAGGTCGCTTGTGTATCTCTTGAAGGATAAGAGGGAGAGAGAGAGAGAAAGAGAGAAAGAGAGAAAGAGAAAGAGAAAGAGAAAGAGGAGAGGAGAGGAGAGGAGAGGAGAGGAGAGGAGAGGAGAGGAGAGAGAGAGAGAGAGAGAGAGAGAGAGAGAGAGAGAGAGAGAGAGAGAGAGAGAGAGAAATGTTCACACTTGGCTCTTGCCACTTCACTATGACATTGCAGCCCGAATTAAATAAGCTTCCTGTGTCGGGTGGGAGTGGAGGGCGATTTTGCAGGTAGGTGCAGCCTTCCAAGGCCCTACAAGGGTCTGGCTGGCTCCCCCAGTGTGGTCCTGACGACCCAATGTATTCACCCTCAGTTTGTTATCATCACATACGAGGTGTGGTGTCATCAAAGCCTTCCAACACTACTCAATACTCCGCGTTCCAGCGTCAATGTTGCAATTTGATCACCACTCCAACACCTCCTCTGCTTTAGATGTTATTTCAATACTATTTATTTGAATTATTAAACACTAGTTAGAAAACATTCGTGCAGGAAAAAAACACACGTGAACAGTAACATTGAGGATTGTGTTTATTAGCAATATGTTACACTCAGTATACCTCTTCCTTCCTCACACATGGTCAGGTCAAGTATTCCGTCTATCGTGCACAAGTCCGAATGACGGACTTGTGCACGATAGACGGAATACTTGACATGATATTTTTCTCCCTCCCTATTCCGTTTGCTCTCTCGCCTGTCTCCTCCATTTATTCAACCCTCTCCTTTTGCCTTTGCACCCTTCGGACTTTCCTCAGTCGCAATATATTCACCCATTTATTCCAGACATATAATATAATACCCTATAGCCACTGTTCATGATACATGTACTCTGCTCTTTCGTCTAAGAGCGGTACACCCAGTCTCACCTCCTTCCCACTTCCTTCAGACAGTGAACGCTGCCTTTACCTATCACTTCCCTTTTTCCCCCCATTCTCGCAGCACCTCCAGGAGTGGAGTGGGAGGCCCGAGGGTGGCGGAGCCGGTGTGTCTGGGCCGTGATCTGCTGGCGTCTACAGCTTGCCACTATCTCCCGTGTGCAGGCCGAGGCGGGGACCCCACCAGCCTCTCACCGCCCTCTAAAACCTACCCAATATTTTCTCCCCTGGAATAACCCTGGGATCCTACCCAAGTTGGACGCTTAAAACCGATGCAGAGCGATACAAATTAACATGCAACGGGCAGCGCCTGGATATGGCCCGAGGTCCACGTCAGGGCTGTCCTTGGAAGGATTCAAGCCGGAGCTGATGACGCCCTTGGTCAGGGGTTTAGATAGCGGGGTCTGGGTCGGGTCTCCAGGTGCCTGGGAAGGAGGTCGTGCCGGAAGATGGAGTTTGGAACAGTCCCCCTGACCATATTCTTACTTTTAACAAAGTTTGTTTATTTTTCGGAGATAGGATCGGGCGCGAGTGGCACGAGTCCCGGAGGCCGTCAAGGGAAGAGGAGCGGCGTCCCACCTAGCCAGGTGCTGTGTGGTAGGGGGGGGGGAGAGGGGAGGGGGTTAAAATATTGCATTGGTTGGGTATGTCGCCGCATCCGCCTCCTTGCCTTCCAGATTTATACATTATTCTCTACATCTCTGTACACTTCTTTATTCACAATTTTGTTCTACATTCTTCACTACAACTTTCAGTTCTCCTCCTCATCTCTCTCTATCTTCATCTTCATCATTCTTATCTTACTATTGTTAAATTGTTTCCTAGTCTTGACTTTCTTCTCATACTATCATCTCTTTAACCCTCTCCTCTTCCCTTACTACTTCTCTCCTTCATTTACTCTTTATTTTCTAATTCGTTTATATCCTCTCTTCTTCTCCCTTTCTTCGCCTACAAACTCTTTCTGGCTCACACTCCTGTTATTCTCTCTTTCCTCTACCTTCCTCTACTGTGGAAGTAGAGTTTACCGAGGGTCATAGAGCTAAAGTTATTCTATGCCCTGCGAACCAATCAATATTTGTTCACTTTATATTATATATATATATATATATATATATATATATATATATATTATACAAGTAAATCGACCACTAAAAGAGGATATTATATTTTAATTTGAACATGCTTTCGGGGTGCAACCGAAAAAAAAAATTATGTTTATCCATGTTCGTAATGTTTTCATGAAATATCTCAACAAACTGGATAAGTTATAAATCTGGCTATATCATTTTTACCCCTTCAAATCATAGATAAGGAAGCAGGTAACAGAAGAAGAAAGCAGCACACACTTAAAAGAAAGTTAGGCACAAGTATAAAGGGATTGACATCACTCTCTATTTCCCAAGGACATCATGAATATGATGACATCAGCGGTCTTCCCAAACCTGACATGTAATACAGCATGTCAACAGGAATCTGCCCCAAGGATTCTGTCAGGGCACTGTATGGGGGTAAAGTCAAATTAAAAACAATTAAAAACTGGCGTTTCGTACAATGAACGTATTCTAATTTAAGATTTGCCGTACGTCGTCAGGTTAGGCTGGGGTTGGATTAGATGAAGTTATGTTAGGCTAGAGTGGGATAACTTCGGCTAGAGTGGGATAACTTCGGCTAGAGTGGGATAACTTCGGCTAGAGTGGGATAACTTCGGCTAGAGACGAATAACTTCGGCTAGAGTGGGATAACTTCGGCTACAGTGGAATAACTTCGGCTACAGTGGAATAACTTCGGCTAGAGTGGGTTAAGTTATATTCAACAACGTAGCTCATTAAAATTCTTTGTCAAGTTATCTTATATACAGAATAAATATATATATATATATATATATATATATATATATATATATATATATATATATATATATATATATATATATATATATATATATATATATCACTGTATACCACTTAGGTGAAGGCGGTGTTAGAGCAAGCAGCACTAGGGCACAAGTAGTGATAGAGCTGCCAGATAGAGCCCATCCTTCTATATAGTGTCTATATAGACAGTTCTTATAGTATCCATGTGGACTATCGTACGCATATTGACATAATGTATAATTATAAAACAGAATTTGTTACTACTGAATTTGGTCAAACCGGAAAAAGACTGTATGTAGCAAATAAAACCTGACATAACTATCCTTGGCCTAACACACGCCGAGAACTAATATAATACATATACTAGGCCTAGTAGAGTGCTATACTAGGCCTAGGAATATTAATGTCTGCTTTTTAAGCTTTATTTGTCTCACATTCTATGAAGTAAATAGTACCAAATTCTATCTCATTGTCCATTAACGTCAATATATATATATACGATGGTCCACTACCCGCCAAACACACACCGAAACTACGACGTTGGTACAACGTTCGAACAAGTTTTAACACCTCCTAACCAGTTATAACAACCAATATAGCAAGTTGTAACAACGTTCTAATACGTCATAAACACGTTAAGCCAAGCTGTAACAACTTTATTACAAGTTGTAACAAGCGGAAAATAGAGACAGTTTCGGTTTGTGTTTCCAGGGAAGTTACAAAAACTACCATGTAAACCGGAGAATGAGCTGAATATTAGCTGGACAACACTGGAATTGTCAAATCTAAAGCGAAAAAAAGATCTGGAAGGCCCTTCACTTTCTAGTGTGTGGTTTGGTCAACATATTTCAGCCACGTTATTGTGACTCCTCGTCTGTAAGATCTGGAGGTCGTGATTATTTGGGATTAAGACATAAAAACAATACGTTTAAAATATACAGAATAAGACAAATTAATTACTGCGAATCTTATCTTGACGCGTTATTAAGAAGATTTATAAGACGACAGCGATATATGTGTACGGAGATGTATATAGCCTTCTCCTCGGGGTATATATACCCCTGAGAGTATACTTAGTCCTGGACAATGTTGTAAAGTATGTTTGCTGGTTGGTCATTAAGTTATTGTGGTGGCCTTAATAACCCTCCAGAGGCAGGCGTTAAACCCACCACCAAACCTGTCATATAAGAGGATTATATTATAATATATATATATATATATATATATATATATATATATATATATATATATATATATATATATATATATATATATATATATATATATATATACACACCTTAAGAAGTGCACCTCGCTTCTCTTTTGTACATGCATTGAGTTTACTCAGTACATGTACATAGGAGAACTATGTTCCTCAACTATGATCAGGACTTGAGAATGCTTGCAAGTTGTTCATTAAACTATTGTAGTTGCCTTAATAACCATTCCACGGTTGATGAGCACAACAAAAACCCAACCCAGACCTCTAAAGTCATTCTCCAACCTCATACTTGCTCTTATAGATAACATTTTGTTTGTAATGTTTGGTTTTGGTCACAGCATTATAACACTATAACACTTTGGTCACAGCATTATAACACTATAACACTTTGGTCACAGCATTATAACACTATAACATGTTCACACATCCACTTCGACGCGCGCAGAGAAGGATGAGAAAGTTAATCCCAGGAAATCCACTTCGACGCGCGCAGAGAAGGATGAGAAAGTTAATCCCAGGAAATCCACTTCGACGCGTGCAGAGAAGGATAAGAAAGTTAATCCCAGGAAATCCACTTCGACGCGTGCAGAGAAGGATGAGAAAGTTAATCCCAGGAATTACAACCCATTATGAAAAAGAAGAGATTAACAAAAAAAAATTACATACTCAAGAAAAGCAATGGGACGAAATGATTGATGTACACAAGTAGATAAATGAGTATAGAGAAGATATTAAAAAAAGTGGTAAATATATTAAACAAAATTGAGGTTCAAAACAAGTGATACTCTTTGTATAAGTTGAGATTCAGAAAAGAAACGGGCAAATACTGGTTTAAAAATAAGAGATGATTTATTACTGGTGTAAAATACCAGTAATACACGTGGGATCCCTGGATTTTTTTTCAAGCGTAGGTTAGACATAATTATGAATGAGTTTAAATGATAAATAGGAGCTGCCTCGTATGAGTCAATCAGCCTTTTTCAAGTTTCATTTATTTGTGTTCTAATGCAGAATTTATAATGCAACAAAATACAAATGTGGAGGCTAAAACAACTTGTTCCAGAAGACATTAATATATAAAGGATAAATCATGACTGCCTAAGATAAACAGCATTAAGATACGAGCGTAATCCAGATATAAATAAGGACGAAGGCTAAGATTGAACTTGGCAAGCTCTGGAGCATTTCGAAGGTGGCGAGGCAGTTTATTTCATACGTCGCATCTTCTAAAAGGAAGCAGCAACTTAGAGAAGAGACGCGAATGAGTATAAGACCAGATCGGGACCTAAGGTGATGCTCGGCCTCGCCTGTTTTTAATTTGATAATATAGGAGATTACTTGAGACATCCACAAAAGGAGAAACTGATGGTGATAAGGAACTTGAGTATTAGAAGATGGCACCAAGCTAGTACACGACTAATATATATATATATATATATATATATATATATATATATATATATATATATATATATATATATATATATATATATATATATATATATACATATATATATATATATATATATATATATATATATATATATATGGCACTTGGAAGAGCTACGAGGACCAGGAGCTGGGATAGAACGGATGGTGCCCAACCATTTGGACCGTCGGGAATCGAACGGCGATTCCTGTTACATACAAAACCCGTCGCTCCACCGACCAGTCCAAATGCACGTTAAACTCGTGACTATAACCATACACACACGTACACACACACTTACGTACACCCACGTACACGTTACGAGCACGACATCCGTCGCCGCCCTCAACTCCTGCAACATTACCGGTCAATTGCAAACACCATTCCCCCCCCCCCGGCTCTCAGAGGGGGCCCAATCACACCTTAACAACCGACTCGCTGGTTAGCAAGCTTAATGACCCTCTTAATGGAGTTGCCGATAGTTTATCATTAATGCCGAAACGACTAAGATGGAAGGATGGGGAGGGAGGGAGGGTAGAGGAGACTCTTAAGAGTGGGTGAGGAGGGGGGTTTCTGGGGGTGAGTCGGGATGGAGAGGTTTCTGGGAGGAGGGATGGAGGGGAGGTTTCTGGGGGAGGAGGGATGGAGAGGGGTTTCTGGGGGGAGGGATGGAGGGGAGGTTTCTGGGGGAGGAGGGATGGAGAGGGGTTTTCTGGGGGGAGGGATGGAGGGGAGGTTTCTGGGGGAGGAGGGATGGAGAGGGGTTTCTGGGAGGAGGGATGGAGGGGAGGTTTCTGGGGGAGGAGGGATGGAGAGGGGTTTCTGGGAGGGGGGATGGAGGGGGTTAGTTTCTGAGGGGGGAGGGATGGAGAGGGGTTTCTGGGGGGGAGGGATGGAAGGGGGGTTCTGGGAGGGGGGGATGGAGGGGAAGTTTTCTGGGGGGAGGGATGGAGAGGGGTTTCTGGGGTGGGGAGGGATGGAGGGGGAGTTTCTGGGGGGGAGGGATGGAGGGGGAGTTTCTAGGGGAGAGGGATGGAAAGAGGTTTCTAGGGGGGAGGGATGGAGAGGGGTTTCTGCGGGGGGAGGGGGAGGGATGGAAGAGCACTAATTGTCAATGAGAAGGAAGAACAGGTTCTGGTAGAAAAGAAGAGGTTCAGGGGGGCAGGAGGGTTTCTGTTGGATAACAAGAGGCAAACACAATACGTATTTTACCCTCTCTTCTGTGGAATGAATTCTGTCTCTGTTGGGGTTGGGCTTAGGTCCTATCAACCTCTAGAAGATTATTAAGGCCTATCAACCTCTGGAGGTTTATTAAAGCCTATCAACCTCTGAAGGGTTATTTTAGGCCCTCATTCACCTCTGGAGGCCTACTAAAGCCTATCAACCTCTGGAGGGTTATTAAGTCCACCACACTAATTTACTGACCAGCAGAATAATTTATTCCTGAACATTGTCCAGGAATAAACTCCAGTGTCTACATATATACACAGAGAAGCGCTTACCTGAAGATGTTCAGTGTTCTCTGATAGTGCCTATGGCACCTCTATTCCTCACCGAGTCTATTCTACATTTCCTTTCACACCTTTCGCTCCATTATGTTGTTATTCTACTGTGCAAATTTGGGATCTGGCCCTCGAGTATCTTCCATGTGTATATTATTTGATACCTCTCTCGTCTCCTTTCCAGAGAGTACATCTTGAGAGCTTTGAGACGGTCCCGGTAATTTAGATGGTATATCGTGTCTATGCGTGCCGTATATGTTCTCTGTATTCCCTCTATCTCAGAGATTTCTCTCCTGCTCTGAAGGGGGAAGCGAGTACCGAGCAATACTCAAGACAGGACAGCACCAGTGATTTAAATAAAATTAGCATTGCTGTGGGGGGTCTCTGGATTTGAACGTTCTCATAATCCATCCTATCATTTTCCTGGCCGCCGCCGCTATATTTGCTCGGAAATGATCACTAAATGTCAGGTCGTCAGACATCATAACTCTCAGATCTTTTACATGTTGCTTTCCTTGTACGATTAAGTCTGTGTCATGTACGATTAAGTCTTGTGTTTCGTTTAAGTTCCTCGTTTCCACCATTCCTAAGTACCTGGCACTTATCACTGTCAAACATGTTATTTTCCGTTGCCCAATCAAAAACTTTATTAATATCAGCTTGTAATTTTTTCTTGTCTTCTACAGAGGAAATTTCTCGTGTTGATTTTCGTATCATCAGCAAAGGATGAAACGAAGTTGTGACTCGTATTTTTGTCTATATTCGAGATACGACTGAGAGAGTGGTGCAAGACCAGTATTTCCATGTATGGAAATACATGACAAACCTCATGTATTTTCCATATAATAAGGCAAGCATATAGGTTGTTTACTCAACTAGTTGAGCTTGCTGGGTCGAGCACTTGCTAGTACATCCCGCCTTAGACAATGAACTCGTTCGCAACTGGCACCACTGTACCCCTGGGGTACAGTGGTGCCAGGACTGTGCCATGCGGTGGTACAGTGGTGCCAGGACTGTGTCCCCCTGGAGTACATAGCTTTTCACTGCACTTGGACGTGATTGACTATTACTTTTTGCATTCTGTTTGACATTTAGAATCCAACGTCTCCTTTTACTAATTAAACCAAATTGATCTCATTTTAAGGGCTATCACTCAATGGTCAAATGCCTTTACAAAATGTTGTATATAACATCTGCATTTGGTTTTTCCTCAAACGTTTCTGTGATTGTGTCATAGTGATTGAGTAGCTTGGAAAGACAGGATCTTCCCGCTCTAAATCTGTGTTCGGCCTGGATTGTGAAGTTCATTGTTTTCCCATAAAACTGGAGATTTGATTCCTAATCACTCTTTCAAAAACTTTGATTAGACGTGATGTTAGTGGTCTATAGGTCTGGTCTATAGTTCAACTATAACAACTTCTAGTTCAACTAGAGCAACTGCTCTATAGTTCTTCTGGCAAGGCTTTACTACCTCCCTTGTACAGTGGAGCAGGTTCTGGTGATTTATAGAGCTGCTGGTATATTCCCCTATAATCTGGCTCTTTCTCCATTAAATAATGCGGTATACCTCTTGGTGTATATATATATACAGTGAGAAGCGCGGTATACTCTCCGTGGATATATTGATAAGTGTCACCATACGTTTATTTTTTTGAAGAGGTTTGCAGACCGGAAAAATTATCGTATAATTTGTAGTCATAATTATATCATATATAATTGTACTATTTACATTAATATTTAAATTATCTATTATAATCATTTCTGAAGATTTTTATTATAATTGTTAGCATGTTAAATATTTTAACAATTATTAATATATTTAATATTAATATATTCAATATATTATTTTTAAATTGTCATTAACATTTAGTATTTTATTATTATTTATTAATAACTTAAAATTAATTTAAAATATTAAATGGTAATAATTTACATATAAATTATTATTTATATATTTATTAATAATTGATTTAATGCTAACTTTTAATAAAACATTATTACAATATTTTAGTAATTAGTAATAATATATATAATATTGTATACTAATTATTAATACATTCATTATTATTAGTAGTAGTATTAATAATATAATAATTATAATAAAGATACAAGACCAGGTAACCAAGGAAGGGGGAGGGGGCCGTGGGGGGGCGGCCCCCCCCACACTAACAAGACACCATAGAGTAAAGACCTCAGGAAATAAAGTAAATTCCTAAGTCGCTCCAATCGGCTCGACCGTCTGTCTGTTCCTTCCCTTCCCTCTTCTCCCTCCCTTCCCCCCCCCCTATTCCCCCCCGTTCCCCTGGGGATGATGACGACGACCCTCCCCCACGTCCCCCCCCTCTCTCTCTCTCTCTCTCTCTCTCTCTCTCTCTCTCTCTCTCTCTCTCTCTTCCCCCCCCCCCCCACCCCTTCCCCTTTGGAATTCCCTGCACACCCTATACCTTCATTTGCCCCCACATCCCTCCCTTTCCCTTTGGAACCGCTGTCCTACTTGCCTACCTTCGTGTCTCCAGCGTTCCATTCCTTCTCTCATTTTGTGTTCCGTTCCATTTCCCTGTTCAGACATGCCTATATATCTATTCTTCGTTTTTCCTTTCCTTTAATTCTTCCTTCATCCTTCCTCTCTCTCTCTCTCTCTCTCTCTCTCTCTCTCTCTCTCTCTCGTCTTCCAATCCCAAAAATACACTTATTTTGCTTGGTCGACGGTCCCACGACTCTTTGGCCGCCCTTCCCTCGTCCGAAACTCCCCTCCGCGACCCCTCCCGCCGGCTACCGCGTTTTACCCCTCACCCCCTCCCGTCTCTGTCCCCTCTCCCCCCCTCCCGTCTCTGTCCCCACTCCCCCCCTCCCGTCTCTGTCCCCTCTCCTCGCCTGCCTCTCTCACTCTCCCCTCACATTTGCCGATGACAAAATATTGAGCAGTGGTGGACGCCGCCATCTTGTTCGGTTGATAAGGTGGTGGGGGCGCCAGTCGTCCGTCCGTAGAACTCACGTCCACCTTTGCTGCTGCGGCTGCTGCTGTTGCTTCGGTTGCAGCAGCAGCAGCGTCTCCATCTACGCTACGCTTGCTGTAGCTGTTGCCACACCTGATATTCTGTTTGGCTTTATTTGCGTCTATGCTTCATTTGCTAATGCGCTCTTGCTGTCACTCTTAATCCTAACAGTTTCGTGGGTCCCGTTGATCTAGGTCCTGTTGAAGTTACTTTTGCTCCTAGAGCCACGTACCGCTCCTCTGTTGAGCATCCTGTTGTTCGTGTGCTGTGCACGTAACTGTTAATTTTGCAGTTGTTGCTCGTACAGTTGTAAGCATCTGTTGGGACCCTTTCCATAACCTGCTATTAACTACCGCAGCCAAACCCCGCCCAACAAGATCAGAGAAGTTTGCAGTTAATAACTACCATTAACTACCATCTCTCGCCATCTAACTACCTTGCGTTTACCATTAATCTATCTGCCAAAAGCTACTAGTTAAATCATTATTCTTTACTAGTAGCAAACCACTAACGAATAGGAACCACTGTTAATGGGCTATAACAACTATTAACTACCAATGAGCTACCCTTAAAATTATCAGAGAATACATGTAGTCTCTCTCCACAACGCTACCTAACTCCTGCCTTAAATGGATCAAGAACAACGTTAAATTCTATATTTTCGAAGCACGTTTCCATCTGTTTCGATAAAAAAAGTTTCGATAAAAAAGTTTCGATCTTTGTTCCGATCCAAAAAACATGTTTCGATCTAAAAGCCGATTTCGATTTTTGTTTCGATCTAAAATCATGTTTAGTTTTTGGTTTCGATCTCTGTTTTGATCCAAAAGCACGTTCCTATCTTTGCTTCGATCCAAAAGCATGTTTCGATCTCTGTTTCGATCTAAAAGCATGTTTCTATCTTTTGTTTCGATCCAAAGCATGTTTAGTTTTTGTTACGATCTTCGTTTCGATCCAAAAGCACGTTTCAATCTTTTGTTTCGATCCAAAAGCACGTTTCAATCTTTTGTTTCGATCCAAAAGCATGTTTCGATTTTTTATTTCGATCCAAAAGCATGTTTCGTTATTTTGTTTCAATCCAAAAGTACGTTTCGATCTTTGTTTCGATCCAAAAGCGTGTTTATATCCATTGAGAGCCCAATAGGCTCAGTACACCTGTTGATAGACGGTTGAGAGGCGGGACCAAAGAGCCTGAGCTCAACCCCCGCAAGCACAGTTAGGTGAGTACTTAGAAGATGTCATTCAAGACGTACTCGCCTAACCAACCCCTTCAAAAAAATGCGTTCCTTCACCACCCCTACAAGACGCATGTGTCACCCCCCCCCCCCTTCCCCTTCAAGTCTGACAACACTGTCATACAAAACCCAGACTTTCCCTAGAGACTCCCCCCCTCCCTTCAAGTCTGGCAACACTGTGATATATATGTGCTTCAGCCTACAGTTTAGACCTATTGTCTTATGTATGACCCTCTGTCCTGCGTGACAGTGAATACCAGCATTATCCTCACTTTAATAAGACCTATCAAAATCCTCAGATTAGGCAAAATTGTAATTAATTTTGTCAATAAAGATGTTAATAATAATAACTTCACCATTCCGTGTACTCGACCCTGACCAGTAAACACCCACCAGTAAACACCCACACTCTTCTCACGTAACTCATGTCAATGTGTTACTCACGCACAGCTGAGTGGATAGCGCTTCGGGGGTTTCGTAGTTCAAATGACCCGGGTTCGATTCCTTGTCGGAGGCGGAAACAAACGGTCAGAGTTTTCTACCGCCCTGACGCACCTGTGCACCTAGCAGTAAATAGGTACCTGGGAGTTAGATAGTTGGTACGGGTTGCTTGCTGGGTATGTGCGTACGCCGTGTTACAAATACATGTTGTAGATATAATAGAGGAAAAATTAGATTGGTTAGAAAGGCGGAGTCCAAGAGCTAATAGATCGATTCAGCAGACACACATACTAAATACACACGCACGTGTACGCGCACACGCACGCACGCACACAAGCTCATACACGCACGCACGCAAACGCGCGCGCGCACACTCACAAACCAGTCCACTCCCTCCAACCCAACCAACCTCATCCTTCTCAAAACCCTAACTATATACCTTTAAAGGTTAAAGAAAATCAAAAGGGCCCTTAATTACCATCGTCTGAGGGCCATTTTACATTATTAAAAAAGCACTTATGATTGAGCATTTATGGTCTGACCTGTGATTAACCGAGCACATTACTATCTAATAAATGCGTCAGAGTAAAGAAGGTCTGTATTAGCAACCCGTTCTCGCACTTTCTTACAGTCAATATTGACTTATTAAATACGTGCATATGTGACATACTAGTTTACCTTGAAAAGCTTCATAGAAAACACCGACCTTACCTAACCTTCTTAGTATGTTAAGATAAGCATCTTATTGCTTGGTAATTACAATTATTACTTAACCTATACCTATAATAGGTTAAGTAATAAGTGTAATTACAAAGCAATAAGATGCTTATCTTAACATACTAAGAAGGTTAGGTAAGGTCGGTGTTTTCTATGAAGCTTTTCAAAGTAAACTAGTATGTTATGTATGTCACATATGCACGTATTTAATAAGTCAATATTGACTATACGAAAGTGCGAGAACGGGTTGGTATTAGAGAAGGAACTGGTATGCACAGAGCTCCTAAACTCGACCAATGAGGCGGTAGTGTAATGAAACATAAAAAAAATAATGATTATTCTAATCTGCAAACCGCTAGATGCAACAGTCTAGTAATTCACAGCGCAAATAAACAAAATTCCGAACACTTCCTGAACAAGTGCTTCACTGACCAATTTTGTTCGAACCACAACGCTGTAAATGCTTCACCCACATACTACAAATAATCGCCAACAGAACCTAAACACCTAACCTAACCTAATCTATGTCTATATATGCACAATATGCTAATATATTAGAATATTAATTTACATTTGAGAAAATTCCTGTTGTAAATGAACAGCATGTAAAAATTTATGAATGCGTATGTGAGGTCGACCGCTGGATGGAATAGACTTGAGTCGAGGACGGGTTGCAATAAGAGGACTGACTGGGAAAAAAATATAGATCTTGCAAACGTCCCCATAAGAAACAGTCATAAGTAACAAGCCTCCCACACAAGGAATAGAACAAGTGACTGTCGAAGCTAACAAAGAGTACTTGAAACATGCGCCTCTGTCAAAAAGAGAACTACTCTAGAAAGTGGACGCAGCGATTCTACAAATGAAGGAAAAAATCATCGAAATGCATTAGCAGACACGACTATCGCAACAAAGAAAGTGGAATCAAGACAGGGAGACTGAAGAAAGAGAGCCGACGCTGAAACGATCATACCAGTCTGAGGATATTCAATCAGAACAGAAATCTATAGAAGAGATAAAAAAAAAAAATCCCAAATATGTTTTCACATACGCGAAATCAAAATCCTCCACCAGTATCGGACCTATACTTATAATTGAAAATTCATGCACAGAGGATGAAAAAAATAAATTTGGGAAATCCTAAAATACCAATGTGAGACTATGTTTAGCACCCCAATAAACAACATGAAAGTTGAAGATCAGAACCACTTCTTTATGAATGACAAACAATCCTCCGATAATATAACTGATATTAACACAAGCACACAAGACTTGGAAAGATAAATTGACAATATGTCTATGCACTCAGCCGCGAGTCCTATCTCCTGGAACTCAATATTCACAATGTAATGTAAATTACGTGTAGCTGGAGAACAGTAATATGGAGAAAAAGCCTGGAAACATTAGATTCCAGCAGCACTTAAATCAACAAATATAGTTCCACTACACAATGAAGGTACTAAAGCATTGGCCAAAAATTATAGACCTATCGCACTGACGTCACGCATAATAACAGTTTTTGAAAGATTCCGAATCAATTCTACAGTTTTATGGAGAACAATGAATTTCACAATCCAGGCAACATGGATTTTGTGGGGAAAAGATTATGTCTCACAATTACTCAAAATACAGATGTTGTATTCACGGACATTGCAATGGCATTTGATAAGTGTGACCATGGAGTGACAGCTCCTAAAATGAGACCAATAAGAATAACTCGTAAAGTGTGGGGTTGAATTTAAATTTTGTGTCAAACAGAACACAAAGAATAAGTCTATAAAATCCAATCAGTCGAAACGCAGTGAAAAGCTCTTTACCTCAAAGCACAATCCTTGCACCACTGCTTTTTCTCATTCTTCTATCAGCCACGGACAAAAAAACTATGTCTATAGTATTTTACTATGTCTATAGTATTTTGACAGCTTCGTGTTATCCTTTCTAGATGGTACAAAAATCAGTAAGAAAATTACCTTTCTAGAAGAAACTGGAAAACTGCAAGCGGATAGTCTTTAATTGGGAAACGGACATCATCATGATGTTTAATAGTAACTAGTTCCAGGGGTCAGATTCACCACGAAGTTACGCAAGCACTTACGAACCTGTATATCTTTTCTCAAAACAGGCGGCATTGTTTACAAATATTAAACAGTTAATAAACTCCAAACCACCAGGAGGCGGTTTATAAAAATAACAACAGTTAATTGGGAGGTTTTCATGCATGTAAACTGTTTAATAAATGTAACCAAAGCCGTCAAAGATTGAGGAAAGATGTACACATACGTAAGTGCTTGCGTAACTGCTTCGTGAATCTGGCCCCTGCAGGTACCTAGGTATGATGAAAATGCTGTAGCCTGTATTTCGTTTAAGAGACAATGAAGCTAAACACCATTTAGAAGATTTGGGAACTACCATGCCTGACGTCCTGACATTGTGACCATAACCGAGCAAATATAGCGGCGGCCAGAAAAATGCTGGGATGGATTATGAGACCGTTCAAATTCAGAGACCTCATCGCAATGTTAATACTATTTAAATCCAACCCGACCTCAGACCAAGTCCATTCCATCCAGCGGTCGATCCCAAAGACGCATTCATAAATTTTAACATGTTGTTCGTTCAAAACAGGAATTTTCACATATATAAATAAATAATATATATTATTATTTTGAGCATATTTAGGGTTAAGACATACACAAGACAGATATTTTTCCTTATGAACCGTTTTAACACGGCCGATATAACGCTAATGGAGAATTAAATTAAAAAAAAGTCGTAAATGCGAAGTTGAAACACTCGAGCGTCGATTATACGGACACGAGTTCGATTCCCGTCCAGGTTGAGACGTTTATTTAGGTTTAATAGAGGATAATAATAAGCGAATCTACATGTAGAATGTTTGTCCACGAGAGCCACGCGGCTCCTCCAGCCAACCCCAACCATACGTGTACGTGCTTCTGCAGCCAACCCCAACCATACGTGTACGTGCTTCTGCAGCCAACCCCAACCACACGTGTACGTGCTTCTCCAGTCAACCTCAACCATACGTGTACGTGCTTCTGCAGCCAACCCCAACCATACGTGTACGTGCTTCTGCAGCCAACCCCAACCATACGTGTACGTGCTTCTCCAGTCAACCCCAACCATACGTGTACGTGCTTCTCCAGTCAACCTCAACCATATGTGTACGTGCTTCTCCAGCCAACTCCAATCATACGTGTACGTGCTTCAGCAGCCAACCATACGTGTAGGTGATTCAGCAGCCAACCCCAACCATATGTGTAAGTGATTCAGCAGCCAACCATACGTATACGTGCTTCTGCAGCCAACCCCAACCATACGTGTACGTGCTTCACCAGCCAACCCCAACCACTCGTGTACGTGCTTCAGCAGCCAATCCCAACCACTCGTGTACGTGCTTCAGCAGCCAACCCCAACCACTCGTGTACGTGCTTGAGCAGCCAACCCCAACCACTCGTGTACGTGCTTGAGCAGCTAACCCCAACCACTCGTGTACGTGCTTCAGCAGCCAATCCCAACCACTCGTGTACATGCTTCTGCAGCCAACCCCAACCATACGTGTACGTGCTTCTGTAGCCAACCCCAACCATACGTGTATGTGCTTCAGCAGCCAACCCCAACCATCTGTGTATGTGCTTCAGCAGGTATTATCAACCAAACATGTACGTGCTTCTGCAGCCAACCCCAACCATACGTGTACGTGCTTCTGCAGCCAACCCCAACCATACGTGTATGTGCTTCAGCAGCCAACCCCAACCATGTGTGTATGTGCTTCAGCAGGTATTATCAACCATACATGTACGTGCTTCTGCAACCAACCCCAACCACTCGTGTATGTGCTTCTGCAGCCAACCCCAACTATACGTGTACGTGCTTCTGCAGCCAACCCCAACCATACGTGTCCGTGCTTCAGCAGCCAACCCCAACCACTCGTGCACGTGCTTCTGCAGTCAACCCCAACTACTTGCATACGTGCTTCTGCTGCCAACCCCAACCACTCGTGTACGAGCTTCAGCAGCAAACCCCAACCACTCGTGTACGTGCTTCTGCAGCCAACCCCAACTATACGTGTACGTGCTTCTGCAGCCAACCCCAACCATACGTGTCCGTGCTTCAGCAGCCAACCCCAACCACTCGTGCACGTGCTTCTGCAGTCAACCCCAACTACTTGCATACGTGCTTCTGCTGCCAACCCCAACCACTCGTGTACGAGCTTCAGCAGCAAACCCCAACCACTCGTGTACGTGCTTCAGCAGTCAACCCCAACCTCTCGTGTACGTGCTTCAGCAGCCAACCCCAACCATACGTGTACGTGCTTCAGCAGCCAACCCCAACCACTCGTGTACGTGCTTCAGCAGCAAACCCCAACCACTCGTGTACGTGCTTCTGCAGCCAACCCCAACCACTCGTGTACGTGCTTCTGCAGCCAACCCCAACCACTCGTGTACGTGTTTCAGCAGCCAACCCCAACTACTTGCATACGTGCTTCAGCAGCCAACCCCAACCAAACGTGTACGTGCTTCAGCAGCCAACCCCAGTCACTCGTGTACGTGCTTCAGCAGCCGACCCCAACCACTCGTGTATGTGCTTCTGCAGCCAACCCTAACTATACGTGTACGTCCTTCTGCAGCCAATCCCAGTCACTCGTGTCCGTGCTTCAGCAGCCGACCCCAACCACTCGTGCACGTGCTTCTGCAGTCAACCCCAACTACTTGCATACGTGCTTCTGCTGCCAACCCCAACCACTCGTGTACGTGCTTCTCCAGCCAACCCCAAACGTACGTGTACGTGCTTCAGCAGTCAACCCCAACCTCTCGTGTACGTGCTTCAGCAGCCAACCCCAACCATACGTGTACGTGCTTCTCCAGCCAACCCCAAACATACGTGTACGTGCTTCAGCAGCCAACCCCAACCACTCGTGTACGTGCTTCAGCAGCCAACCCCAACCATACGTGTACGTGCTTCTCCAGCCAACCCCAAACATACGTGTACGTGCTTCAGCAGTCAACCCCAACCTCTCGTGTACGTGCTTCAGCAGCCAACCCCAACCACTCGTGTACGTGCTTCAGCAGACCAACCACAACCACTCGTGTACGTGCTTCTCCAGCCAACCCCAAACATACGTGTACGTGCTTCAGCAGTCAACCCCAACCTCTCGTGTACGTGCTTCAGCAGCCAACCAACCACTCGTGTACGTGCGTCAGCAGCCAACCCCAACCACTCGTGTACGTGCTTCAGCCAACCCCAACCACTCGTGTACGTGCTTCAGAAGCCAACCACAACCACTCGTGTACGTGCTTCAGCCAACCCCAACCACTCGTGTACGTGCTTCAGCAGCCAACCCCAACCACTCGTGTACGTGCTTCTGCAGCCAACCCCAACCACTCGTGTACGTGCTTCAGCAGCCAACCCCAACCACTCGTGTACGTGCTTCTGCAGCCAACCCCAACCACTCGTGTACGTGCTTCTGCAGCCAACCCCAACCACTCGTACGTGCTTCTGAAGCCAACCCCAACCACTCGTGTACGTGCTTTTGAAGCCAACCCCAACCACTCGTGTACGTGCTTCTGCAGCCAACCCCAACCATACGTGCACGTGCTTCTCCAGTCAACCGCAACTTTACGTGTACGTGCTTCAGCAGCCAACTCCAACCGTACGTGTATGTGATTCTCCAGCCAACCCCAACCATACGTGTACGTGCTTCTGCAACCAACCCCAACCATACGTGTACGTGCTTCAGCAGCCAACCCCAACCATACGTGTACGTGCTTCTGCAGCCAACCCCAACCATACGTGTACGTGCTTCTGCAGCCAACCCCAACCATACGTGTACGTGCTTCTGCAGCCAACCCCAACCATACGTGTATGTTCTTCAGCAGCCAACCCCAACCATACGTGTACGTGCTTCAGCAGCCAACCCCAACCATACGTGTATGTGCTTCAGCAGCCAACCCCAACCATACGTGTATGTGCTTCAGCAGCCAACCCCAACCATACGTGTACGTGCTTATGCAACTAACCCCAACCACTCGTGTACGTGCTTCTGCAGCCAATCCCAGTCACTCGTGTACGTGCTTCTGCAGCCAAACCCAACCATACGTGTCCGTGCTTCAGCAGCCAACCCCAACCATACGTGTACGTGCTTCAGCAGCTAACTCCAACCACTTGTGTACGTGCTTCTGCAGCCAACCCCAACCATACGTGCACGTGCTTCTCCAGCCAAGCGCAACCTTACGTGTACGTGCTTCTGCAGCCAACCCCAACCATACGTGTACGTGCTTCTGCAGCTAACCCCAACCACTTGTGTACGTGCTTCAGCAGCCAACCCCAACCACTCGTGTACGTGCTTCAGCAGCCAACCCCAACCATTCTTGAACGTGTTTCAGCAGCCAACCCCAACCACTCGTGTACGTGCTTCAGCAGCCAACCCCAACCATTCTTGTACGTGTTTCAGCAGCCAACCCCAACCATTCTTGTACGTGCTTCAGCAGCCAACCCCAACCATACGGGCACGTGCTTCTCCAGCCAACCCCAACCAGTTGCATACGTGCTTCTGCAGTCAACCCCAACCACTCGTGTACGTGCTTCAGCAGCCAACCCCAACCACTCGTGTACGTGCTTCAGCCAACCCCAACCACTCGTGTACGTGCTTCAGCCAACCCCAACCACTCGTGTACGTGCTTCAGAAGCCAACCACAACCACTCGTGTACGTGCTTCAGCCAACCCCAACCACTCGTGTACGTGCTTCAGCAGCCAACCCCAACCACTCGTGTACGTGCTTCTGCAGCCAACCCCAACCACTCGTGTACGTGCTTCAGCAGCCAACCCCAACCACTCGTGTACGTGCTTCTGCAGCCAACCCCAACCACTCGTGTACGTGCTTCAACAGCAAACCCCAACCACTTGTGTACGTGCTTCTGAAGCCAACCCCAACCACTCGTGTACGTGCTTTTGAAGCCAACCCCAACCACTCGTGTACGTGCTTCTGCAGCCAACCCCAACCATACGTGCACGTGCTTCTCCAGTCAACCGCAACTTTACGTGTACGTGCTTCAGCAGCCAACTCCAACCGTACGTGTATGTGATTCTCCAGCCAACCCCAACCATACGTGTACGTGCTTCTGCAGCCAACCCCAACCATACGTGTACGTGCTTCAGCAGCCAACCCCAACCATACGTGTACGTGCTTCTGCAGCCAACCCCAACCATACGTGTACGTGCTTCTGCAGCCAACCCCAACCATACGTGTACGTGCTTCTGCAGCCAACCCCAACCATACGTGTATGTTCTTCAGCAGCCAACCCCAACCATACGTGTACGTGCTTCAGCAGCCAACCCCAACCATACGTGTATGTGCTTCAGCAGCCAACCCCAACCATACGTGTATGTGCTTCAGCAGCCAACCCCAACCATACGTGTACGTGCTTATGCAACTAACCCCAACCACTCGTGTACGTGCTTCTGCAGCCAATCCCAGTCACTCGTGTACGTGCTTCTGCAGCCAAACCCAACCATACGTGTCCGTGCTTCAGCAGCCAACCCCAACCATACGTGTACGTGCTTCAGCAGCTAACTCCAACCACTTGTGTACGTGCTTCTGCAGCCAACCCCAACCATACGTGCACGTGCTTCTCCAGCCAACCGCAACCTTACGTGTACGTGCTTCTGCAGCCAACCCCAACCATACGTGTACGTGCTTCTGCAGCTAACCCCAACCACTTGTGTACGTGCTTCAGCAGCCAACCCCAACCACTCGTGTACGTGCTTCAGCAGCCAACCCCAACCACTCGTGTACGTGCTTCAGCAGCCAACCCCAACCATTCTTGTACGTGTTTCAGCAGCCAACCCCAACCATTCTTGTACGTGCTTCAGCAGCCAACCCCAACCATACGGGCACGTGCTTCTCCAGCCAACCCCAACCAGTTGCATACGTGCTTCTGCAGTCAACCCCAACCACTCGTGTACGTGCTTCAGCAGCAAACCCCAACCACTCGTGTACGTGCTTCAGCAGCCAACCCCAACCACTCGTGTACGTGCTTCAGCAGCCAACCCCAACCATTCGTGTACGTGCTTCTGCAGCCAACCCCAACCATTCGTGTACGTGCTTCAGCAGCCAACCCCAACCATTCGTGTACGTACTTCAGCAGCCAATCCGAACCATACGTGTACGTGCTTCTGCAGCCAACCCCAACCATACGGTTCCGTTCTTCAGCAGCCAACCCCAACCATACATGTACGTGCTTCTGCAGCCAACCCCAACCACTCGTGTAGGTGTTTCAGCAGCCAACCCCAACCACTCGTGTAGGTGTTTCAGCAGCCAACCCCAACCATACGTGTACGTGCTTCAGCAGCCAACCCCAACCATACGTGTTCGTGCTTCAGCAGCCAACCCCAATCATACGTGTACGTGCTTCAGCAGCTAACCCCAACCATACGTGTACGTGCTTCAGCAGCCAACCCCAACCATACGTGTACGTGCTTCAGCAGCCAACCCCAACCACTCGTGTAGGTGTTTCAGCAGCCAACCCCAACCACTCGTGTACGTGCTTCTGCAGCCAACCCCAACCATACGTGTACGTGCTTCTGCAGCCAACCCCAACCACTCGTGTACGTGCTTCAGTAGCCAACGCCAACCATACGTGTAGGTGTTTCAGCAGCCAACCCCAACCATACGTGTACGTGCTTCAGCAGCCAACCCCAACCACTCGTGTTCGAGCTTCAGCTGCCAACCCCAATCATACGTGTACGTGCTTCAGCAACCAACCCCAACCACTCGTGTACGTGCTTCTGCAACCAACCCCCCAACCACCTTTTGAGTTATTTATTAATCTGAGATTTTCAAAATGAACACGAATGGCATTTTCGATTATTGGCATAAGTTATTTTAACGTAATTGACGTTAAAATAACAGGATGATAGTTAGATACTAGTGATCTATGTCCATTAAAAAAAAATAACCATCTATCCAAGATAACGAAATCATTCTAGTGATTTATTGAATACTAATCAAGATAGGTGCGGTGGCCGCCGCTGTCCTGGACGAAGGCACGGCACCCCTCGCCTAGTTGTCACACATGACGTATAATTTGTCCATCTTGTCCGAACATATTTAACTGGTTTTGTCCAGTCGGCAGATGACAGCAATTGGCCTGGTCATCCATTAATTAGCGACTGGTCTTCCAGGCACATTCTGAGATATATATATATATATATATATATATATATATATATATATATATATATATATATATATATATATATATATATATATATATATATATAATATATATATATATATATATATATATATATATATATATATATATATATTATATATATATATATATATATATATATATATATATATAATATATATATATATATATATATATATATATATATATATATATATATATATATATATATATAATATATATATATATATATATGAACACAATCTGTCTTTTCCTCCTAATATGTTGCATTTTTTAACGCAATCGACCAACCCATTAAAAGTGTGAAGTATTGATCAAGATCAATACGACAATACCCAACATTAATATTGGCGTTTCTTGAGCACTGATCTCGGTATGTTTGTCGGGTTGCTTGGGTCCGCACGTCTCTGCTCAGGCAAGTCACCCTCATTTTTGTTACGGAGGGATAAACTGAGAGAACTGGGTGGACTGGGATCCCTCTCCTGGGCCCCACGTGTGTATGTTGGTACATATTATATTTATTTAGCCCTAGTGGTGTGTGGGCGGAGGACTAGACCACTGTGGGCGGGGGACTAGACCACTGTGGGCGGGGGACTAGACCACTGTGGGCGGGGGACTAGACCACTGTGGGCGGGGGACTAGACCACTGTGGGCGGGGGACTAGACCACTGTGGGCGGGGGACTAGACCACTGTGGGCGGGGGACTAGACCACTGTGGGCGGGGGACTAGACCACTGTGGGCGGGGGACTAGACCACTGTGGGCGGGGGACTAGACCACTGTGGGCGGGGGACTAGACCACTGTGGGCGGGGGACTACGACCACTGTGGGCGGAGGACTACCACCACTGTGGGCGGAGGACTACCACCACTGTGGGCGGAGGACTACCACCACTGTGGGCGGAGGACTACCACCACTGTGGGCGGGGGATTAGACCAGTGGTGCCGTCGTCAGGCCCTGGCGGAGGGACTGGCTGCCAGTGTTGTCGTAGGTAGAGCGTCCTCAATTTTTCACTGTCGACAGGAGTGACAGATTATTGGGGCAGCGGCACAAACACGCTCCCCCCTCCCCCCTCCCCCTCCCCCTCACACACACCTTCAATCTTCATTCCCCGGGCCCTCCTCCTCCTCCTCCCTACACGGCGCTGCCTTTTCTTCCTCTTCGCTTAAGAAAAAAACTAATATTCTTCGAATCTAAAAAAGTCATAAAAATGTGCCCATCACATTTGTCCAAGAAAAAGAAATATATTATAGACTTTCATGCGGGTTTTTTTATTTTTGTTATTTTAAATTTGTTGTATTTATTTAAAAAAAAAATACTTTTTTTTTTGTCAGAAAAAGACTCACAATAAAGTACATTGCTGTTGAGGTAGTTAGGATAGAGGCGGTACTGTAAGATTCGACCTGTTGATGACAAATGAGGTCGGGAGGGAGTTATTGGATAGATCGTCTACAGGTCTATCCAATAGATCCCGCCTTGTAATCCCCCGAGGCAATCAGGCAAAAGCAGCTCTCATATTTCCCTCCCTCTTGCCGTAGATTTTGTCACCCCCCATCCCCCCCCCCCCCAAAAAAAAAAAATCGTAGTGCCGGCAATGTTTGATCTTGAGCTGGGGGAGGGGGGGGAGGTGAGGGAAGGGGGATAGGAGGGGGGTGGAAGGGGGGGAGGGGAGACGTAAGCTACTTGTGCCCGGGAATCTTGGTGGAAAATTGGAGTCAAAATATTGCGAGGCTTGGCGTGAGTTGCACATTACCTTACACACCAGTATTCCTATATTTTCCGCAATTGCAACTCTCAGTTTCCCCCTGGCCGCCACCGCCACCCACGCCTCCGCCGCCGCCACCGCCACCCACGCCGCCGCCGCCGATTTGTAAATTCCTTAATTATCTCCTCATATTATATTAGTTTCTACGACAAATCGCAACTCACAAACAAGGCATGAAGACGTTAATGTAACATCCTCAGGCCTTGACGGGGGGGGAGTATGTGAAGGTTGCCGGGGGTGGTCGGCCATGGCCAGTGGTCGGGGGTCCCACGGGACGACAATTATCGTACCTCGCTCTGTCGCCTGTGCGTTTCAGCGCTGCCAAAGCCAAGGGAATATAATCAGTCTCCAACCTTCCCTCTTCGACAACTGCGCACTTATTTTTCCACTTCAGTATACATACCGCTTTCCCATAAGCACCGGAGGATAGTCTCCGACTGACAAGGCGCGCAGGACGGCCCTCTTACGGGCCGGCTTACCAGCCGCAGTTGCCTTACGAAGTCCGCAACTTTGGCAGCGGAGGTTCCCAATCTGACCGGTGACAGGTGTCCCCGTCCCCGTCCCCATCCCCCCTCGGCTATACCGACCTCGGCAGCGATATTGAAAAATGGATCAGAGGCTATTACACGTCGAGGAAGCTTTCAAGTAACCGCAGGAGCGAGCGGTCGGTTGTAGGAGCGAGTAAGAGGGCCGTCGATGCCCCACCTCAGGAGGGGTCCGGGTGCCACGTTGAGAGGTGGCTAGTTGTAAGGGGGGGAAAAAAGAGCAGCCAGCGGTCAGAGACGGATTAAGGGGACGAGGCTCCCCCCCCCCCCCTCGAGGCTCCCTCCCCCCCTCGAACCTGTTACCAGATGTCGGAAATACGCAAATAAAGGACAAAATAGTAGCGTGTGTATCCCTGGAGAGGGAGATTGTCCTCTTTACCAGGTTTACCAAATGCGCTCCTTGTCCTCTTTTTTTTGTTTACAATTTGCTGAAATGGAGGAGAAAAAAGGCGACTGTAATCATTTCTGACTAAAGTGAAGCAGGAAGTCTAGTGACATGTCCCGTCCCTTCCCCCCTCATCTCTCTCTTTCCACGCTCCCTACCTTTTTACCCCTGCCCTCTGTTCCCCCTCGAGCCGCCCTACTCTCCCCTCTCCCTGGGTGTCGCCGAGTGAGGGGATGGAGGGAGGGGAGGAGGATCTCCGGTGTTGCCTGGAACTCCATCAAAACATAAAACCCAGGGGCGACGTCTCTTGGTTCTGTTTCTCCTCCTCCTCCTCGTCCTGTCCCTCTGCACCGTCCCCTTACCCTTTGTTACCTCTTACCCCCCTTTTCCTCCCCCCCCCCTAAAGACATCAACCACATTGAAATGAGAATAACACGAAGGTTCTTCTGCTCAGGTCCTTCACTGTTCAAATCCCTGGTGTTCCTTCGTGTCCCCCTCTCACCCCCCCCCTTTTCTTACCCCCTATACCCACATACACCCCTACCCCTCCTCGCCCCCTACAATTCCAACCCATACCATACACCTCCACACCCCCCCTCCCTCCATTACCCCACTTCACTTCCTACCAATAGAAAATACATACCCTTCCCCCCCCCCTACCTCAATCACCTGCCTTCAGTTCAGACTCAAAGACATCAACTTCAGCTAAGCATCCCCCCATACCTCCCCCTTCCCCGCAAACCCCCTCCCCAATTTCAACCCCCCCCCCTCCTTCCCCCCGCCTTCCCCAATTCCACCGTCTCCCAAAGATACGCGAATCGTTCATTATTGTTCCTAGTCTTCTATGCTTCTGAATTTACTCCAAAACCTTCTGTTCATCCTCGTCATTATCGAGATTACTTTATAATTATCATCGTTCAGTGTCAAATAACCTGATTAGGATAAACATTACGTTTGCAATTTTCAGGCAGATGTATTCACCTAGTTGTGTTTGCGGGGGTTGAGCTTTGCTCTTTCGGCCCGCCTCTCAACTGTCAATAAACTGTTTACTAACTACTTTTTTTCCCCCACACCACACACACCCCAGAAAGCAGCCCGTGACAGCTGACTAACTCCCAGGTACCTATTTACTGCTAGGTAACAGGGGCATTCAGGGTGAAAGAAACTTTGCCCATTTGTTTCTGCCTGGAATCGAACCCGCGTCACAGAATTACGAGCCCTGCGCGCTATCCACCAGGCTACCAGGCCCCTGTGTCTGGGGCAATGTTGCTGATGGTGGTGGCTAGTGCACTTGCTACGGCATCACTGCAAATACAATAGCTGTAATTGTAATACAATACAATCACTGCAATAGCTGATAAAAAAGAAACTAGTTACAAAATAAAGAACACTGCATTAATGGCACTGCCAGACACGTCCGGTTTTAATCACAAATTTCACCAAAGATTTTAATTAATATCACTGAACAGAGCTTTGTTCATTACTACATGTTCAGATGTTCATTACCACACACAAAACACGTCAATATTCGACCTACACAGCGAGCCCCCGTGAGCCAGTCGCTCCATCAGTCAGGTTAAGGTCCATTGAGTCTACCCGCTATCAGGATGGGTGGACGCGAGAACACAGCCTCGCTCTAGGATAGAGGGACCCCCACCCTAGGTCTGGAAGGACCCCCCACCCCAGGACTGGAGAGACCCCCCACCCCAGGACTGGAGAGACCCCCCACCCCAGGACTGGAAGGACCCCCACCCCAGGACTGGAAGGACCCCCACCCCAGGACTGGAAGGACCCCCACCCCAGGACTGGAAGGACCCCCACCCCAGGACTGGAAGGACCCCCACCCCAGGACTGGAAGGACCCCCACCCCAGGACTGGAAGGACCCCCACCCCAGGACTGGAAGGACCCCCACCCCAGGACTGGAAGGACCCCCACCCCAGGACTGGAAGGACCCCCACCCCAGGACTGGAAGGACCCCCACCCCAGGACTGGAAGGACCCCCACCCCAGGACTGGAAGGACCCCCACCCCAGGACTGGAAGGACCTCCTCTCTGGTGATATTAAGATCTGTCAATACATGCTGACAGAAATTAGTGAGAGCCTCTTTTTATTTCTACTATTCTTTCCCTCCCTCTCTCTCTCTCTCTCTCATTCTCTTCCCACTCACACACTCACTCACTCACTCATTCACTCACTCATTCACTCACTAACCTGCCCGAAATATAGTAAACTTTGCATAAAGTGATTCGTTCAGAAACATTTGCATACATGTAATTGTTTTTACTCTGGTCTATGTCCCTTTGCCAGGAAACAACCCGCACACGGAACACACTAGTGTTCTCCCGAGTTAGTCGTGTGGTGAACACGGGGGGCTGGTAGTACACTCTCGCCAGGGTGGTCGACTCCTATGACAGGTAACTTATCCTTCGACCGTCGTGACCAATGGAGATCCTTCGGCAATACAGGTAGCAAATACTAGGATAATACGTGTATACAGGCACCATACAGGGGCCTTACTGACACCATACAGGCACCATAACACATCCCAACAGGATAAGGCAAGGTAATCACGAGGAGAAAGCGCTAAATCTGTATGACTATACAGCCCCTGGAAGGAATAAGAGGAGCTTAAATACTCGGAGCATCGGGGATCGAACTCGAACCCTGCGAGAAGCGAGGGCGTCCGTCTCCCGACCATTACAAGGCTGATAAATGCACTGTTAAAAACACGACACTTTTCCTCGCATGTCCGGGAAGCCGAAGTCACTCGGAACATTTGTTCGAATTGTCACGTCTCTCGTGTCCTCAGATTAATTAACAGGTGAACCATTTCGGGATCTACGTTGACCAGAAGATAAATTAAATGGTCAGTATAACAAAAACTGTACGTCTAGCCTAGGGGGGGGGGGCGACGTCTAGCCCGGCGCCCACAAACTATCCGTGTGGAGGCTTACAACTAACTAAAGCTTTAAGAGCTTGGAACTCGAGAAGAATAACACGCTTGAGAGCAGGTATACAAGAGCAAGGTGTAATTACTAAGTGTCCTTAGTCGGTAGAGCGACGGTCTCGCTTCTTGCAGGGTCGGCGTTCGATCCCCCGATGATCCAATTGGTTGGGCCACTATTCCTTCCCTCCGTCCCATCCCAGCGCCTTGTCCTAATAGCTCTTTCCAAGTGTTATATAGTCGTACTGTCCTTGCGCTTTCTCCTCATGTTTACTCTACAATTTAATTGCATTTATTTACATATTAATAAATTTTAGCAAAAATACCTTTATACTGTCCCACTGCCAACAATTTTTAGTTTCAACAATGCACTGATCAACGCTTTATACATTATATATAGATATAGATACAGAGATATAGATATAGATAGAGATATAGATATATAGTTATGCCACACCATCTACCACACAAAAACAAAAACATTGACGAATCAAAACAAAAGGCAAAAGGGTTTCAATCTATTTACATCAACTCCTCATAAAAAAACTGGCAAACTGCTCAATTTTCACCCCCCCCCCCACTCCCTCAGCTGTTTAGGAACGAAAATCACATCAAACAAAACGCTTCTTTATGTCTAACCTGGACGCAGGATTGTAATAAAATTGTTATTTATATTCCAGATAACAAGTTTTGTTATTACAACATTATGGTTTAATAATGACGGACGCAGCCTACAGGAGCAGGCTTCCGGAGTGGTTGTTGAGGCCTACCACTTAGGCCTCCACTCGTAGGCCTCCAGGTAACAAGTGCCACAGTACTATGTAACTTTACAAAAAAAATAGATTGTCAAACGTAAAGCTTCGTCTCGTCCAATCGCGACAGCTACAATAATAATAATAATAATAATAAATTAAAAAATAAATACGGAAAAAAATACGAAATGTGGTAAGTGATTTTTTGGTAACCGCTCCTAACCTCCCCTCCCTCCCTCCCTTCCTACCCCCCATCAGAGAATGAAGATCTTCACATAAATACTCACCACTGGACGGTCTTCAACACTGTAGAATCACACGTGGTGACGCTAAATGCAGCCTCAAACAGCATCACATAATCCACAATAAGCACTAGACGAAACACAGCACCGAGATTATATATTAACTCAAAACCCGATCCAATAAGAAGTGATTTCCGTCAGCTCTCCACCGACACCTGTACGCTTGAGCACTCAGCCAGCAGACCACTGATGGCTCACCCCGTCTTTATAAACAACGGCCAAATGCTCGTTAATTCGGAGGCCAAACCCCTTGTTAATGAATGAAAAACGGTTTACACACGACTCACAACTGATGACGTATGAACGCTTCACGAGCAGTGAGTGCTTCGCTGACGTCCTCTGCTCGAATCGCAAGTCTGTAAAATGCGTAAAATGCTTCACCCCACGTGCTTCTAACACAACTAATTCCCCAACAGAACCTAAACACCTAACCTACGCCTAATTATACTTGAAATTTTACGGTATAATAATTGATACATGACAACAAACTTATTTTCATTACACAGTATATGTTAAAATTGACGAATGCGTGTTTGGGGCGGGGAGGGGAGGACGGCCGCTCCTCTAACGAGCCTGGCCTGAGGACAAGTTGCAGTTCCGAGCAAAAAATAAATAAATAAAAAAAAATCTTACAAAACGTTCACTACACAATGTAGTTATTATCTCAGTTCAGTTCAGTTTATTAAGATAATAAAACACATCCCCCCCCCATCCCCGTAAAATAAAGATAGAATAGCATAGGCTGTTTCTACCCAATTGTTATCTTAGTGTGTGTGTGTGTACTCACCTAGTTGTACTCACCTAGTTGTGTTTGCGGGGGTTGAGCTCTGGCTCTTTGGTCCCGCCTCTCAACCGTCAATCAACAGGTGTACAGATTCCTGAGCCTATCGGGCTCTCTCATATCTACACTTGAAACTGTGTATGGAGTCAGCCTCCACCACATCACCCCCTAATGCATTCCATTTGTCAACCACTCTGACACTAAAAAGTTCTTTCTAATATCTCTGTGGCTCATTTGGGCACTCAGTTTCCACCTGTGTCCCCTTGTGCGTGTTCCCCTTGTGTTAAATAGACTGTCTTTATCTACCCTATCAATTCCCTTCAGAATCTTGAATGTGGTGATCATGTCCCCCCTAACTCTTCTGTCTTCCAGCGAAGTGAGGTTTAATTCCCGTAGTCTCTCCTCGTAGCTCATACCTCTCAGCTCGGGTACTAGTCTGGTGGTAAACCTTTGAACCTTTTCCAGTTTAGTCTTATCCTTGACTAGATATGGACTCCATGCTGGGGCTGCATACTCCAGGATTGGCCTGACATATGTGGTATACAAAGTTCTGAATGATTCTTTACACAAGTTTCTGAATGATTCTTTACACAAGTTTCTGAATGCCGTTCGTATGTTGGCCAGCCTGGCATATGCCGCTGATGTTATCCGCTTGATATGTGCTGCAGGAGACAGGTCTGGCGTGATATCAACCCCCAAGTCTTTTTCCTTCTCTGACTCCTGAAGAATTTCCTCTCCCAGATGATACCTTGTATCTGGCCTCCTGCTCCCTACACCTATCTTCATTACATTACATTTGGTTGGGTTAAACTCTAACAACCATTTGTTCGACCATTCCTTCAGCTTGTCTATGTCTTCTTGAAGCCTCAAACAGTTCTCTTCTGTTTTAATCCTTCTCATAATTTTAGCATCGTCCGCAAACATTGAGTGAAATGAATCGATACCCTCCGGGAGATCATTTACATATATCAGAAACAAGATAGGTGTGTGTGTGTGTGTGTGTGTGTGTGTGTGTGTGTGTGTGTGTGTGTGTGTGTGTGTGTGTGTGTGTGTGTGTGTGTGTGTGTGTGTGTGAGTGGGTTTGGCCAGGTGTTGCCCCTTAGTGTGTGGTCACATTTGCTGCCTCACCTGCCCCCGATTCAGTGGAGTTACATCCATCCATTGTTCATCATTATTTACGTCTCCATTCATTGTTCATCATTATTTACGTCTCCATACATTGTTCATCATTATTATTTACTTCCACCACGACAGCTAGTTACTTCAACACGTATGATAAATAATACTATTAATTTTCCTTAATATATGTACCTACATAAATAAGTATATAAGAATGCTTTTTAAATGCATAATTACAGTATATAAATGGACTATACATGACCATATACTCTTGTATATTTATATATGAATATATTGTCATGTATACGGTCACATACTATATTATGTATTTTAATAACTGACCTGAATTTACCTTAGGGCAACTTTATCCAGTGACCTCAATGGAGACAGGATGCCCAATGGCTTTGACACAGGTTCAGAGGCACACGTACATGTGTATATTTCCCATTTATTTACTATATGTGTCTTCAGGAAGCAGCTGTTAGCTCTTGGACCCCGCCTCTCTAACCGTCGGTTGTCTAATGTACCGAGAGAATGCAATATAATGAGAGACTCAAGAGATAGATGTTCGTGCCTACACCTCACGCTTAATGGGATGGAAAGTGAGCGTTCGACGAGGGTGTAACAGGCTAGTGGAACAGGCGGAGGGGGGGGGGGGGGTAGTGGAACAGACGAAGGGGCAGGGGGGAACACCTCGCACCACGTATTAACGGAGCTAATACAGTGTTCGGTCTGAATGAACGAACACCACGGAATAGCCGCAATGTTTCCTGCCATTTGTAATGTGTGTGTGTGTGTGTGTGTGTGTGTGTGTGTGTGTGTGTGTGTGTGTGTGTGTGTGTGTGTGTGTGTGTGTGTGTGCGTGTGTGTGTGTGTGTGCGTGTGTGTGCGTGTGTGTGTGTGGAACAGACGTGTGTCCGACCCTCAACGTCCCCTGATGCATAATTGAGCGGTGCAGACCAGCAGCAGCAGCCGTGCTAGGGGGCCTCTGCTCCCCCCATTGCTCTCCTCTGGCGTCTGCTGAGTCTGCTGGGTTCATTACCGCCGCGGCACCAACACTACCCCTGACCGTCTGCTCTCAGCTCTGGCGTCTGCTGTGTGCACTCTGTGTTCAAGCTGATTACTCAGCTTGTGACGACGAGGTCTAAGCTGTCTGCTGGTATCTGCTGGGTACATAAAGATACGAGGACCTCTGCTTCCTGCCTCCGTGTCTGCTGGGAAATTTTGGGAGGCTGGGCTCTGAGGTGTTTCTTATTGATGATGCTGAGAATTGTCTCTCGCAATTTTGCGAGAGAATTTGAGAATTTTGAGAATTTGAGAGAGAAAAATGTTGAATGTTGAACGTTGTCCTGTTGTCTGCTCGTATGATGAATGAGGTGCCTGATGTTCTCTCTTGTGATGAATGAGGTGCCTGATGTTCTCTCTCGTGATGAATGAGGTGCCTGATGTTCTCTCTCGTGATGAATGAGGTGCCTGATGTTCTCTCTTGTGATGAATGACGTGCCTGATGTTCTCTCTCTGCTCGACAGCATCTGCTGCAAAACTTTGTCCGAGGCAAACGTTCCTTCACTCCTTGCGTACAGAGCATTCTGTTGGATGACAGCCAATAATCCTATCACAGTTTCCTGGTCAAGGTAGAAGGCTGAGAACAGCAACTTGACTTGAACCTTGACTCACTCTGGCTATAGATCTGTCATGTCAACGGATCTATCATGTCCAGAGGATCTGAGGCAGGATGTTGTTGTTTTAGATTTAGCTACTCAGAACGAAATGTCCATGTAGCACGGGCTAAGGTGAGCCCGTAATGAGGCAGGAGCTCTTACCGTTGTATATAAGTCCAATGTCCTTGGGTTTAACAACCCACAAATCTGGAAATGAAAAAAATTGACAAGCATTTCGATCTCTCCTGGACTATTATCAAGGTCCATTATCAGGTTTCTTCAGCAGAACCAGCTCCGTGGACTAGTAGTCTCACCCCTGGCTGCATACGTCTTTTATAATTCAAGTTCAAGTACGTTGAACTTAGGAAGCCGGTCGGCCGAGCGGACAGCACGCGGGACGTGTGATCCTGTGGTCCCGGGTTCGATCCCGGGCGCCGGCGAGAAACAATGGGCAGAGTTTCTTTCACCCTATACCCCTGTTACCTAGCAGTAAAATAGGTACCTGGGTGTTAGTCAGCTGTCACGGGCTGCTTCCTGGGGGTGGAGGCCTGGTCGAGGACCTGGCCGGGTGGACACTAAAAAGCCCCGAAATCATCTCAAGATAACCTCAAGATAACGTTGAGATAATAAAATACATCTCAAAGGAATAGTGTAGCTTACGCTATTTCTCTGTCCGCAGTGATCCAGTAACATGTCATTCTTCTCTGCCACAGATCCTCACACAAGAGACTATTGCAAAATTAGGCCGAGCCACGAATCTGAATTTCCAAATTTGTTATGCCAAAATATATATATATATAGTAATGACACTGGAGGCACACAAGCCCACACTGTCACAATTGTGGACAACAGACATCATTAGATCACGTTCAGGTGCGGTATTTCTGGCCGCGGGGAGGGCGTTCAGTGTATTCAGCCTGCGGTAAGGGCCCAACGTACCCAGCTTGCGGTAAGGGCCCAACATACCCAGCCTGCGGTAAGGGCCCAACATACCCAGCCTGCGGTAAGGGCCCAACATACCCAGCCTGCGGTAAGGGCCCAACGTACCCAGCCTGCGGTAAGGATCCAACGTACCCAGCCTGCGGTAAGAGCCCAACGTACCCAGCCTGTGGTAAGGGCCCAACGTACCCAGCCTGGGGTAAGAGCCCAACGTACCCAGCCTGCAGTAAGGGCCCAATGTACCCAGCCTGCAGTAAGGGTCCAACGTACCCAGCCTGCGGTAAGGACCCAACGTACCCAGCCTGCGGTAAGGACCCAACATACCCAGCCTGCAGTAAGGGCCCAACGTTCCCAGCCTGCGGTAAGGACCCAACGTACCCAGCCTGCGGTAAGGACCCAACATACCCAGCCTGCAGTAAGGGCCCAACGTTCCCAGCCTGCGGTAAGGGCCCAAAGTACCCAGCCTGCGGTAAGGGCCCAACGTACCCAGCCTGGGGTAAGAGCCCAACGTACCCAGCCTGCAGTAAGGGTCGAACGTACCCAGCCTGCGGTAAGGGCCCAACATACCCAGCCTATGGTTAGGGGCCCAACATACCCAGCCTTCGGTAAGGGCCCAACGTACCCAGCCTGCGGTAAGGGTCCAACGTATCCAGCCTTCGGTAAGGGCCCAACGTACCCAGCCTGCGGTAAGGGTCCAACGTACCCAGCTTTCGGTAAGGGCCCAACGTACCCAGCCTGCGGTAAGGGCCCAACGTACCCAGCCTGCGGTAAGGGCCCAACGTACCCAGCCTGTGGTTAGGGGCCCAACGTACCCAGCCTGTAGAAATGGGCCCAACGTACCCAGCCTGCGGTAAGGGTCCAACGTACCCAACCTGTGGTAAGGGCCCAACGTACCCAGCCTGCGGTAAGGGCCCAACGTACCCAGCCTGCGGTAAGGGCCCAACGTACCCAGCCTGCGGTAAGGGCCCAACGTACCCAGCCTGCGGTAAGGGCCCAACGTATCCAGCCTTCGGTAAGGGCCCAACGTACCCAGCCTGCGGTAAGGGTCCAACGTACCCAGCCTTCGGTAAGGGCCCAACGTACCCAGCCTGCGGTAAGGGCCCAACGTACCCAGCCTGCGGTAAGGGCCCAACGTACCCAGCCTGTGGTTAGGGGCCCAACGTACCCAGCCTGTGGAAATGGGCCCAACGTACCCAGCCTGCGGTAAGGGTCCAACGTACCCAACCTGTGGTAAGGGTCCAACGTACCCAGCCTGCGGTAAGGGCCCAACGTACCCAGCCTGCGGTAAGGGCCCAACGTACCCAGCCTGCGGTAAGGGCCCAACGTACCCAGCCTGCGGTAAGGGCCCAACGTATCCAGCCTGTGGTTAGGGGCCCAACGTACCCAGCCTGTGGAAATGGGCCCAACGTACCCAGCCTGCGGTAAGGGCCCAACGTACCCAGCCTGCGGTAAGGGCCCAACGTACCCAGCCTGCGGTAAGGACCCAACGTACCCAGCCTGCAGTAAGGGCCCAACGTACCCAGCCTGCGGTAAGGGCCCAACGTACCCAGCCTGCGGTAAGGGCCCAACGTACCCAGCCTGCGGTAAGGGCCCAACGTACCCAGCCTGCGGTAAGGGCCCAACGTACCCAGCCTGCGGTAAGGGCCCAACGTACCCAGCCTGCGGTAAGGGCCCAACGTACCCAGCCTGCGGTAAGGGCCCAACGTACCCAGCCTGCGGTAAGGGTCCAACGTACCCAGCCTGCGGTAAGGGTCCAACGTACCCAGCCTGCGGTAAGGGTCCAACGTACCCAGCCTGCGGTAAGGGCCCAACGTACCCAGCCTGCGGTAAGGGTCCAACGTACCCAGCCTGCGGTAAGGGTCCAACGTACCCAGCCTGCGGTAAGGGCCCAACGTACCCAGCCTGCGGTAAGGGTCCAACGTACCCAGCCTGCGGTAAGGGTCCAACGTACCCAGCCTGCGGTAAGGGCCCAACGTACCCAGCCTGCGGTAAGGGTCCAACGTACCCAGCCTGCGGTAAGGGCCCAACGTACCCAGCCTGCGGTAAGGGTCCAACGTACCCAGCCTGCGGTAAGGGCCCAACGTACCCAGCCTGCGGTAAGGGTCCAACGTACCCAGCCTGCGGTAAGGGCCCAACGTACCCAGCCTGCGGTAAGGGTCCAACGTACCCAGCCTGCGGTAAGGGTCCAACGTACCCAGCCTGCGGTAAGGGCCCAACGTACCCAGCCTGCGGTAAGGGTCCAACGTACCCAGCCTGCGGTAAGGGTCCAACGTACCCAGCCTGCGGTAAGGGCCCAACGTACCCAGCCTGCGGTAAGGGTCCAACGTACCCAGCCTGCGGTAAGGGCCCAACGTACCCAGCCTGCGGTAAGGGCCCAACGTACCCAGCCTGCGGTAAGGGCCCAACGTACCCAGCCTGCGGTAAGGGCCCAACGTACCCAGCCTGCGGTAAGGATTGTGTATAAATAATTGTTGTCCGGAGAGTACGGTGGTTCGAGGGAAGGGAGGAGGAAGAGGAGGATTAGGATGTGTTTGTTTCTTTCCCACTACTCCTGTTTATTCTTCTTATTCCTATTATCCCCCTTTCCTTCCTCTTCCATCCTCCTTCTCCCTATCATCTGCCTCCATTTCCCCCCCCCCCCCCACCGTCTCTCCTTTATAGCATCCCTCCCTTTCTTCCACCACTTCTTTTCTCCCTCTTCATCTTCCATCCCTTCACTTCCTATCCTATATTCCCCAATACTTATCCCCCTCCTTCCCCCCTCTTCCCCCTCACCGTGCGGCTGAAGGCCTCGCTCTGAGAAGCGTCTCCGCGAGGTGGTGTAAGACAGAAATAATGAACCTTGAGCTTTCTTGAGGTGTTTTGGTTCACCAGATGGTGCTGCGCGCACGGGACCTTATTTTCCGTATCTTCTGCGCATGTCTGGACAGTTGAGTTGTGCATAGTTATTCGTAAATGTCTCGATTTAATAGCCACACACGATTATTATATCGGTTTGTAAGACTGGGGCCAGATTCACGAAAGCACTTACGCAAACATTTACGAACCTGTACATCTTTTCTCAATCTTTGGCTGCTCTGTTTCCAATTATTAAACAGTTAATGAGCTTGGAAGCACCAGGAGGCTGTTTATAACAATAACAACAGTAGATTGGGAAGTTTTCATGCTTGTAAAGTGTTTAATAAATGTAACCAAAGCCGTCAAAGATTGAGGAAAGATGTATACATTCGCAAGTGCTTACGTAAGTGCTTTCGCGAATCTGGCCCCTGGTGTCAATGATTCACAAAATTCAACCAGTTGAGCCATGTTGCTCGATTTTTATATAAAAACTGTCATTTAAATTACCTCCAGAAACTATCTGATAAATGTAATTCAGATTTATTCTCACTCAAACAAATTAAATAATTGTGAAATAATACACAACATGAGAAATGAGCCATTGAAACATTAATCATTGTTTTCCCCTTCCGAGAAAATTTAAAAAATATGTTTACGATCAAAACACGTAGCTTCAAGACGTTTACAATTGGCCTATCACAATCCTGGGTGAAGACCCTTGGCGTCTAGGAAGACCTTGACACCAAGGGTGTCAAGGTCTTCCTTGACAAAGGAAGACCTTGGTCTTCTCAAAGACCTTGACACCTTGTGAGCCGATTTTGGTACCCTGTCCGAAGTGCTGGCTCGCCTCGCCTCTGATGGGCTGCCTGTCCAACCACTTGGACTGGACGGTAGAGCGACGGTCTCCCCACATGCAGGTCGGCGTTCAATCCCAGACTGTCCAAGAGTTTGGGCACCATTCCTTCCCCACCGTCCCATCCCAAATCCTTATCCTGACCCCTTCCCAGTGCTATATAGTCGTAATGGCTTGGCGCTTTTCCCTGATAGTTCCCTTCCCTTCTGATTGGCTGCTGCACTTTGTCTTGACAAATTTTTTTCCAATGAAATTCGATCGTGTGACTATTCGCATTTGATTCTGTATAACAGCGCTATAACAGACTCAGTTAGCGACGTTTCTAGATGGTGCCTGATGCTGCCATTTTCTGTTAATAACACATAAACGAACAAAGGAACTTTACACACAGAAATCACAATAGCGTGATGCATCAAACGAGTAAGTTCAGAAGAACTTCTGGTTTCAACTCTTTTGACCATGTCGTAGCTCAGTCGATTAAGGCAGCGTAAGGAAGCCGGTCGGCCGAGCGGACAGCACGCTGGACTTGTGATCCTGTGGTCCCGGGTTCGATCCCGGGCGCCGGCGAGAAACAATGGGCAGAGTTTCTTTCACCCTTTGCCCCTGTTACGTAGCAGTAAATAGGTACCTGGGTGTTAGTCAGCTGTCACGGGCTGCTTCCTGGGGGTGGAGGCCTGGTCGAGGACCGGGCCGCGGGGACACTAAAAGCCCCGAAATCATCTCAAGATAACCTCAAGATAGCGTCTGGGATGCTCTCGGACGTAGGTTCGAATCCTCGTCACGGCCTTTGTGGATTTGTTCATTGAACAAAGAAAGTCTAAATAATTTTACCTGATTTACCTGATTATGCATGAGGGGGCACTAACCCTAGTGGCCTCGAAGAGGACAGGAAGCCGGAGGCTTGTCGAAGGTCCCCCCCCTCCCATTTTGCCTTGAACATAATATAATTACATTTTACATAAATCGTTCTGGTATAATGGATGTTAAGACTGTCTTGGTGCATCCTGCAGGGCAGCCTTCTGTAGCCCACTCAGCCAAGAGGCCATGAGCGCAGGCTCCTCACACATAACCAACGGTAAAACTATTCACAGATTTATATACATTTGGTTTTAAGCGTATTTAGAAAATGTGAATAGCAGATTACATATGCGGAGTTCCACACAAAGGGGAGACATGATAACAACGTGTAAGATATCGAGGGGTAATTGACAGATTGGACAAAGGAAGCAATACACAAGGCAACCCCCCCAATAACATAATATATCAATGAGACAATCTTGGGAGCAGCAGCGGCAGAACCGTGGTTCGATTTCCGTCCTGCTAAAAAAGATAATTCTCACAGAAAGCAATATTTCAAAGTGAGAAACGGTAAGACCAGGCGACTCTGAAGACGAAGATAGGCTGTAGAGGGATGTCAAGAAACACTTCTTTAGTGAAAGAGGAACGGAGTGCAAGAGGAACGGAGTGCAAGAGGAACGGAGTGCAAGAGGAACGGAGTGCAAGAGGAGATGTGTGTGGCGGCGAGCTCAATATGCAACTTTCCGTGAAAGTGAAACACACAAATCTGAGGACTATATATAGGTATTGTGCAGAAACTGAGAAGAGGTCGGAAAGGAGAGGTAGGAAATGTGGGGGGGGGGGGCAGGAAGCGAATGTTTGACCCTCCCATCACATCTAGGTAAGTGTACACACACACACACACACACACACACACACACACACACACACACACACACACACACACACTCACACTCACACTCACACACACACTCACACACACACACACACACACACTCACACACACACACACACACACACACACACACTCACACACACACTCACACACACACACACACACACACACACACACACACACACACACAGTGTGTGAGTGTGTGTGTGTGTGAGTGTGTGTGTGTGTGAGTGTGAGTGTGTGTGTACTCAACTAGGTGAGTACACACACACTCACACTCACACACACACACACTCACACACACACACACTCACACACACACACACACACACACACACACACACACACACACACACACTCACACACACACACACACACACACACACACACACACACACACACACACACACACACACTCACACTCACACTCACACTCACACACACACACACACATCATATATACACTACCTACAACATGACAGAAAAAAAGAGCGACTCGATTCTTTTCGTTCTGTTAATTTTCATTTTTCGGTTTAACTTCCTGCTCCGTTTCATTATATATTTTTCCGGTCTGCGATGATCCAGCTTCGTTATTACCATCTGGGGAGCTGCTGAGGTTCTCAACCATCATGACGCATGGGGTGGTCGTAGTCTTAATATTAACTACCATATTACTGCTAGATCTACTCCTCTACTGTTCTACTCCTCTACTGTTCTACTCCTCTACTGTTCTACTCCTCTACTGTTCTACTCCTCTACTGTTCTACTCCTCTTCTGTTCTACTCCTCTTCTGTTCTACTCCTCTACTGTTCTACTCCTTTACTGTTCTACTCCTCTACTGTTCTACTCCTCTTCTGTTCTACTCCTCTACTGTTCTACTCCTCTACTGTTCTACTCCTCTTCTGTTCTACTCCTCTTCTGTTCTACTCCTCTACTGTTCTACTGCTCTACTGTTCTACTCCTCTTCTGTTCTACTCCTCTACTGTTCTACTCCTCTACTGTTCTACTCCTGTTCTACTCCTCTACTGTTCTACTCCTCTACTGTTCTTCTCCTCTTCTGTTCTACTCCTCTAACTGTTCTACTCCTTTACTGTTCTACTCCTGTTCTACTCCTCTACTGTTCTACTCCTCTACTGTTCTTCTCCTCTTCTGTTCTACTCCTCTACTGTTCTACTCCTTTACTGTTCTACTCCTCTACTGTTCTACTCCTCTTCTGTTCTACTCCTCTACTGTTCTACTCCTCTTCTGTTCTACTCCTCTACTGTTCTACTCCTCTACTGTTCTACTCCTCTACTGTTCTTCTCCTCTTCTGTTCTACTCCTCTAACTGTTCTACTCCTTTACTGTTCTACTCCTGTTCTACTCCTCTACTGTTCTACTACTCTACTGTTCTTCTCCTCTTCTGTTCTACTCCTCTACTGTTCTACTCCTTTACTGTTCTACTCCTCTACTGTTCTACTCCTCTACTGTTCTACTCCTATACTGTTCTACTCTTCTACTGTTCTACTCTTCTACTGTTCTACTCCTCTACTGTTCTACTCCTCTACTGTTCTACTGTTTTACTGTTGAGAAAATCTGTAGGAGTCTTGATATGAGGGTTCGAAAAATGTCTCTTGGCTTAGTGGTCTGGGGCGTGTGCGTGGGAACATCCTCCGCATGGGTTCGAATCCCCATCACTGCTCCTACGGATTTTCTCAATAATAATAATAATAATAATAATAATAATAATAATGTCAATAGCAAAAAATGTATTGCAAAATCAAAAATAATAATCTGAATGTCCACTCAGAGATATCTGATACTTTCTCCTATCTACCATAAATGACAGATATAAGAATAATTCTGAAATAAGAGACACAGGAGGCGATAACCAGTGACTTAAGGCAGCCTTGTCTTAATTGATCAACTATCTACACAACTCTGAACTATGCAATTACATCATGTAATAACGCGGATCGGAGGTTAAATGACGCTTATGTTGGCTTAATCGAAGGATGAATTTTTGACAGTCGTTCGACTCCTCTGGAAAAACATGAAAGAATAGAGAACTGTTAAGGAATATAATGTAAATGTTAATGTATATAATGTAAAGGTTATTAACATTAACATAATGTTATTGTAAACTGTATTTACTTATTTGACACGTAATATATAGACTGACTACGAGAGAGAGAGAGAGAGAAAAAAAGAGAAAGAGAGAGAGAGAGAGAGAGAGAGAGAGAGAGAGAGAGAGAGAGAGAGAGAGAGAGAGAGAGAGAGAGAGAGAGAGAGAGAGAGGCTGGTACCAGAGACCAGTTTATATGAAGCCAGTTAGATAATTATAGTTATTGCGGCAACTAAATATATATATATATATATATATATATATATATATATATATATATATATATATATATATATATATATATATATATATATATATATATATGTCGTACCTAGTAGCCAGAACTCACTTCTCAGCCTACTATGCAAGGCCTGATTTGCCTAATAAGCCTAGTTTTCATGAATTAATGTTTTTTCGACAACCTAACCTACCTAACCTAACCTAACCTAACGTTTTCGGCTACCTAACCTAACCTATGGAGATAGGTTAGGTTAGGTTAGGTAGGGTTGGTTAGTTTCGGTCATATATCTACGTTAATTTTAACTCCAATAAAAACAAATTGACCTCATACATAATGAAATGGGTAGCTTTATCATTTCATAAGAAGAAAATTAGAGAAAATATATTAATTCTGTAAAACTTGGCTTATTAGGCAAATCGGGCCTCGCATAGTAGGCTGAGAAGTGAGTTCTGGCTACTAGGTACGACATATATATATATATATATATATATATATATATATATATATATATATATATATATATATATATATATATATATATATATCGAATTGGACATTGCTTGCGTGCTCTCCCTGCGTCAGGTAGACACGCAACGCACTCACACGCACGCACACGCACTCACAAGCACGCAGACATATTATTCCCGACTCCAATACCTAATTACTGTAATAATTACATTTATTAACGGCGCACTATTATAATTCAAACTTACTGGAATAGCTTAATTGTACTTTGGAACTGAGTGTGTGTATTCATCTAGTTGTATTCACCTAGTTGTGTTTGCGGGGGTTGAGCTCTGCTCTTTCGGGCCGCCTCTCAACTGTCAATGAACTGTTACTAACTTCTACTAACTAATATTTTTTTTATCACACACACACACACACACACACACACACACACACACACACACACACACACACACACACACACACACACACACACACACACACACGCACACACACACATTGGGCATTGCTACGAGGAGAGACTACGGGAATTAAACCTCACTTCGTTGGAAGACAGAAGAGTTAGGGGGGACATGATCACCACATTCAAGATCCTCAAGGGAATCGACAGGGTTGATAAAGACATGCTGTTTAACACAAGGGGCACACGCACTAGGAGACACAGGTGGAAACTGAGTGCCCAAATGAGCCACAGAGATATTAGAAAGAACTTTTTTAGTGTCAGAGTGGTTGACAAATGGAATGCATTAGGGGGTGATGTGGTGGAGGCTGACTCCATACACAGTTTCAAGTGTAGATATGATAGAGCCCAATAGGCTCAGGAACCTGTACACCTGTTGATTGACGGTTGAGAGGCGGGACCAAAGAGCGAGAGCTCAACCCCCGCAAGCACAACTAGGTGAGTACACACACACACACACACACACACACAGGAAGCAGCCCGTAACAGCTGACTAACTCCCAGGTACCTATTTACTGCTAGGTAACATGGGCATCGGGATGAAAGAAACTCTGCCCATTACTGTTTCCACCCGCGCCGGGAATCGAACCACAGGAATACGTGTCCAGCGTGCGGTCCACTCAGCCAGCAGTGCCCCCAGTGTGTGTGTGTGTGAGAGAGATCGAGCTCTCTCTCTTGGGCCCCGCCTGTTAGGTCTGAAGTACCTGGTGCGACCAGGTAAGCACTGGACTGACTATCAAGAGTTATGAACCATACCTACAGTCCAAAGATGTGATCGAGGGCGGAACCCGGGTCCACCTCCATGGGGGATGTCCTCATGTGTCCTCTCGCCCCCCGGCGTGATGTGGCCCACTTTCTGTCTTGTCTCACTGTCCCTGTCCCCCCCCCCCTCCTCGTTTTATAACTCATGGTATCTTGCACGTTGTGGCCATGTCTCATTTGGACCTTCACTCATCTATAGTTTTGATCGCCTTTAGACTGGTATAGTTGCCAGGCTTCTTCCTGACATAATCTTTTTAATTGTCGTTTCTGGCAGTTTCCAGCAAAAGTTTTTTATGGCGAGAGAAAGAAGGGGGGGGGGAGAGGGAGAGAGAGAGAGAGAGAGAGAGAGAGAGAGAGAGAGAGAGAGAGAGAGAGAGAGAGAGAGAGAGAGAGAGAGAGAGAGAGAGAGAGAGAGAGAGAGAGTGTTGTGCTGACCTGTTGGCTCCACCTCTCACCTGCCTCTTCCAACTCTGTCTGGCTCAAGGACTGTGGGCCTCCTTATAGAGGAAGACAGACATTGTTCCAGTACATCAAAAGAGCCGCCGCTCAGACCAGTGTCACTGCTCTCCATTACTGGTAATCTTCTCGAGACATTCATCGCTCAGCAAATGATATCAGTTTTTGATCATCATCGGCTAATATGTGATCGAGAGAATGATTTTTAGAAAAGGTCGATCTGCTGTTGATCTCTTGGTAAATCTCTCCTCTAAGTGGCATCAGTCACTGGACCAGTCCAAGATCAGCTGTGTTGTTGCTTGAAGATATAGCAGGAGCCTTTGATCGGGTCTGGCACTCTGGATTAGTAGTAAAGCTTCAAGCACTAGGCATCTCAGGCTCCATCTTAGTGTTACTAAAAGACTACCATCAAGAACGGTCTCTAAGAGTGTTCCTCAATGGAGCAGACTCCGAAAGCCAATCAATTAGAGCCAGCGTTCCACAGGGTAGTGTGCTTGGTCCTCTGCTGTGGAATGTTTATTTCATTGATCAACTTCATTTCATTCCTGAAGCTCAAGCCTATGCTGATGCCTGCACTCTAACCATTTCAAATGAAAAGAAAGAAATGCTAACTGCTGCAAGACTCGTCAATCAAACTTTCAGTGATTTCTATCTGAGGAAGGAGATGGCTGCAGAAAACATCTATGGCTGAGAAAACATAGACGATGATGAGAACTGGACCGCACACGGCAAATCGGACAGGCTTACAAATGAGTGCCAAAAACCTAGAGTTCACAGGTGAAATTTACATTCTGAGAATGAGATTCGACTCCTCGGTGACAGTGAAGAGCCATGTGCCTAACCTAGCCCAAAAGGCAGCCAGGAAACTTACACCCCTACGGCGTATCTCACACCTTCTTGACAGCAGTGGCTGCAAAACCTTATATGAAGCTTAAGTCCCGTCCCATTTTGAGCATACGTCCTTCTCCTGGATCGCCTGTCTCCCCCCCCCCCACCCCCTGAAGAAGGTTGAAGAAGGCTGAAGTGCAAGAAGGCTCATCTGTAGTCTTGACCAAGTCTGGTGAGAACGGTCTGAACATCAGAGTCTGCAACACCGTCGTGACATTGGTCTTACTATTATGTACAAGGCCAACATCCTCAAAGTTCCACACCTGGCCCAACTCCGTGGACAACCAGGTAGTTTGCACTCGTTACACAAGGCTCTCAACCTACAACAGTCTCATACTGCAAGTGCCTTTCTCAAGAACAAGACTCCATCAGCGATCATTCATTCCTAGACTGACTCGCATCAGGATATTGTTAACTTAATAGGTTGATACACGGGAGATCAGGTCAACCGAGCATATGAAGGCTCTGGCACACAGTTGGCTACTTGCTCATCCCGTTCCTTAAATGACGGATACTTAGATTTAAATCAAGTTTATTCTTAATGATGCGTATAATAAGCTGATGAAATACATGGGTCTCTAGGGCAGGTTTCAGCTGAACTAAGGTAAGACTTCAGATGAGCTGAGGCAGGATAACAGCTGACGCAGGATAACAGCTGAGGCAGGATAACAGCTGAGGCAGGATAACAGCTGAGGCAGGATAACAGCTGAGGCAGGATAACAGCTGAGGCAAGATAACAGCTGTTGCTTGCAGTTTCACTAGTTGCCCCAATTGACAGCCCTAATATACTCGTTTTAGTTAAAAAAGTGAGAGAGCGAGAGTGAGAGAGCGCGAGAGCGAGAGAGAGGCCAGGTAGATGGAAGATGGAGGAGGTCAGATGGAGGGGAAGGGAGAGGTGAATCTACTCCCCCTCCTCTTAACGCCGCCCTTCCCCTCTACTCCTTAATCTCCCCTCAGTAACCCTCCTTTCCTCCTTTCCCTTCCGCTTCACCTATTCAATCCCAGCCCCCTCCCTCCCTCCCTCTCCTTCACACTCCCTCCTTCCTGCCTTCTTCCATAACTCCCTCATTCCTTCTCCCCCCCTCCTCTCTCTCTCTCTCATTCAATTCCACCCTCCCTATTTCTCCCTATTTCTCTCATTCCCTCTTCCTCTCGCAATTCCTCACATTCTCTCCCTCTTATCTTCCCAATCTTCCTATCTTCCACCCTCCCTTCTAGTTCTACTTCAAATTCCTCCTTCCTTCGACCTGCGTTCTATCTTCCTGCTCCATTCCTGTGTTCCATTCCACATTTCTGTCCTGTTCATGCTCCACCCCCAACTCCCTCCCACATCTTCATTCCTCCCTACCCCCTTGTCCATCCCTCTCAGCCTCCCCCCCCCCACTCCCTCCTCATTCTACTCCCCCATCAACATGTCCCTCCACTCCACTTCCCTCCTACTCCTCCTACTACTCCCTCCTGTGCTTCCCTAGTTTGGTTAAAGGTAATCACGTACAAAATGCGTGAGACAATCTGGACCAATAGAGCCGTCAGTAGAGGGAGAAGGGCATGAGGTGCGTGTGCGTGTGCGTGTGCGTGTGCGTGTGTGTGTGTGTGTGTGCGTGTGTGTGTGTGTGTGTGTGTGTGTGTGTGTGTGTGTGTGTGTGTGTGTGTGTATGTGTGTGTGTGGCTCAGTCTCTGGTATACACTGCGTATTCGGCTGCCTCTGCGCCTCTCTAATAATGCATAATTAACTCTAGTGGTAGTGGTGGTAGTGTGGGTGCTCACCTATCAGTGGCTACTGTATAGTGAGGTCTAGGGCTTCATGCCTCCCCGCCTGCTGGCTGACCTTAGTGTAGCTGTTGCGTTTTAATCTAACTAGTTCTGAGGTTCGAATTCTTTGTCGAATCTGGCCTTAATGTTGAGGATGGAGGAGGTGGCTCCTACAACCTCTTCTTTCAGTTCATTCTCTTTGTTGATGCTGTTGCGTTAGTGGTTTGTGGTGGTGGTTTGGGATGGTGATGGTGGTTGTTATGGTGATGCATCACTACTTAATATAGTGCACCGTACTACACTCCTACACGTTCATTTTATGTTGTTTCTGTCTCTGTCTCTGTCTCTCTCTCTCTCTCTCTCTCTCTCTCTCTCTCTCTCTCTCTCTCTCTCTCTCTCTCTCTCTCTCTCTCTCTGTGGTATTTTTTAGTTTATTTTCAACCTTTCATAACTAGTCTTCTCAATCCATCCTTCTCTATCCTCTGCCCTTTCATCACATCTCCCCCTTCTCCCCCCTCCCCTCACCCCCTCACCCCCTCTCTAATATATCTTCATGTTCTCTGCCCGCTCCGTCTTATCTCCCCTTCTTCTTTGCCTCCTCCTCCTCCTCCCCCTCTTCATTCGTTTCATCCACCCTCTTCCTTTATCCCTACCTCTCTTTCTGCTTTCTTAAACACTTAAACACATACTAAAATGGGCGCGATACAGAGAAGATTAGCACGATCCCTTGATCAGGGACTTATCCCTAACTTGGACGCCATTATCATCCCTCGCTTTTCCTTATCATTCTTCACTACTTCCTCACTTTATCCTTTCTTCTCCTTACTTCCTCTGTGTTTGCCTTCTCTCCCTTCTCTTCTCTTCGTTCTTCCTTCACCATTCATGCCTCTCTCCCTAGCTTATCAAGTCTCTACTTTCCGTATTACCTCTCTCATCTCTCTCCCCTCATTCCCCCTTCCTTATTACCTCTCTCATCTCCCCTCTCGCTCTCAAGGTCACCAGGAGATGCTGACCCTCAGGTCCAAGACTCTTGTATCCTCACATTACAAGGTATATATATATATATATATATATATATATATATATATATATATACATATATATATATATATATATATATATATATATATATATATATAGGTTATGGATCTCTTGAAAAACACAACAATGGGAAACATTGATGAATGTCACAGACGGGTTCGATCATTGTTGCAAGTCAAACACTTCTTCGAATTCCTGTGAAGTTGGACTAGTGCCCAAGACGCAACAGGCATTTCCCCTCTGAATCGCAACACTGAGGCGCTGGAACAAGAAACTTTTTGCTCTCTGGTCTTTTGTAGCGCTGATCAATTTGTCCCCCAATTCCTTCAGTAACTTCAATGCACATTTTCCCCACGAACCGAGGGTCTCCGAGCCGATATATATTTGTCACAGGTTGTCGAGTTCCTCCAGCTCCTCAGATAGTGGGCAGAAACCATAGATACAGTGAGCATTTCCTCTCTGGATCGCCACACTAAGGTGCTGAAAGAGGAAACTGGCGGCTGTAGGGTCTCAAGTTTTTACAAATAGCTTAGAACCCAGCTCCTTCAAAAAACTAGCGGCACTTAATATATATATATATTAAGTCAGCAGTGAACAGAGTGTATGAGCTTAATATATATTAATATGTATAAAGTCTGTATGAATTGCGATATAAGGTTAGAGTAGTCACAGACTGGATGATAAGCAATATAAGGGCCAAATGATCTGTGTATATATATTGTGTAGCGCACTTGGAATGGCGTGAGCGAGCCAGTCTGTGTTGCTGGATCACTCGAGGGTTGCTCGGGGGGGGGGGGGGGAATTAAATGTCTGCCAGGGAAAGAAACTATACACAAACTGGACGGCATCAAGCTTGTCCAGGAAGCTGGAAGCTTAAAGTGGTTTAATGTGCTGTGTTGGGCGATCTTTCTCTCTTCCTTCCGTGTTTCCGTTCGCGCTCCTGCTTCCTCCTACTCTTTACACTGTAAGCTTTATCTCTCTCTCTCTCTCTCTCTCTCTCTCTCTCTCTCTCTCTCTCTCTCCCTAATCCATATCGTTCTCTTCTCCCGTCTCCTCCATTACCACCCCCGTTACCCCTCTCCTTCCCCACCCCAGCACCTGCAAAGGCCCAGGCGGCGTTGAACATCAGAGGCGGCGCTGGAAACGTACCACCTGCCACAAGGGCCCCTTGATCTCCGTCTTGCGGTACGCCCCTGGGACCCACACCCTCCTACACCGGGGGCCCCCCCAGCCACCTCTGTACCCAGCCACCAGTCTCGATTCCGAGCTCACGTCTGCGACCTCGATTAAGGATGATCTCGCCTGCAAGTCTCGTTAGCCGCCTTCACTAGACGTCTCTCGCTAACGTCTCACAACTGACGTCTGTCTCTCTCTCTCTCTGACGTCTCACACACTGACATCTCCCTAACGTCTCACTGTGACATCTCTGCTTTGGATTCCGGGATTCCTCCCGTTTGATGATATATCAGCTTTCATATTTCCTCTGTTTTGGTTGATGTTGACTGTTGGTCTCAACTGCTGTTGACCTCACGTGGTAGACCTGTCTGTCGGTCTAGTGTGTGTAATTTCTCCTCTTTGATCTTGTCCGGAGGTCATATATCCGATGTTTAGCGTCCGTTATGCTCACCCGGAGTCTGTACGGTTGAGGGGATGAATATGTTAGAGTGAAGAACTCGCTTCTGAAATCTGTGTTTGGGTTTTCTGGCGCCTTTGGCCTTTCCGTGTTTAGTCATATTAGAGATAAATCGCCGGCAGGCAATATGGATTTTCATTGGATAACAAATATATTCGATCTGGCCGCCGGGTCTAGGGAGCCGGTCGGCCGAGCGGACAGCACGCTGGACTTGTGATCCTGTGGTCCTGGGTTCGATCCCAGGCACCGGCGAGAAACAATGGGCAGAGTTTCTTTCACCCTATGCCCCTGTTACCTAGCAGTAAAATAGGTACCTGGGTGTTAGTCAGCTGTCACGGGCTGCTTCCTGGGGGTGGAGGCCTGGTCGAGGACCGGGCCGCAGGGACTCTAAAAAGCCCCGAAATCATCTCAAGATAACCTCAAGATAACGGGTACAAGGTTGCTGTACAGCCTGGTGTCTCAACGTGTTCCAGGACTAGACGGCACTCATAAGGCAGTCGTTGGTGGAGTGGTACGATCGGCACTGAGGTTGCCACCCGGGTGAGCCCTGGTTCGAATCCTGGTGGGATGATGGGGTTTACATAATGATTTTACGCCTACGGACCATTCAAGCTCTGTTTTATATATTTATATATGTTTTATTATATTTATTTATAATATTTTTATATATTTGTACGGGGGGGGGGGGGGGGGATACCAGGCGTTATCTTGAGATGATTTCGGGGCTTTAGTGTCCCCGAAGCCCGGTCCTCGACCAGGCCTCCACCCCCAGGAAGCAGCCCGTGACAGCTGACTAACACCCAGGTACCTATTTACTGCTAGGTAACAGGGGCAAAGGGTGAAAGAAACTCTGCCCATTGTTCCTCGCCGGCGCCCGGGATCGAACCCGGGACCACAGGATCACAAGTCCAGCGTGCTGTCCGCTCGGCCGACCGGCTCCCTATAGAGTATCCCAGGCGGTGCCAGGGATACTCTATCTCTCCTCCCATCTCTCTTCTTCTCATCTCTCATCCCTTGGCCTCCTCGCTAGGGGCCTGACAGCTGAGTGGACAGCGGTCGGGATTCATAGTCCTACAGTTCCGGGTTCGATCTCCGGTGGAGGCGGAACCAAATGGTCCGAGTTTCTTTCACCGTGATTCACCTGTTCATCTAGCAGTAAATAGGTACCTGGGAGTTAGACAGCTGCTACGGGCTGCTTCCTGGGGGATGTGTAACAAAAAGGAGGCCTGCTCGAGGACCGGGCCGCGGGGACGCTAAGCCCCGAAGTCATCTCAAGATAACCTCAAAGATAGAAAGATCTTTTTCAGTGTCAGAGTAGTTAACAGATGGAATGCATTAGGCAGTGATGTGGTGGAGGCTGACTCCATACACAGTTTCAAATGTAGATATGATAGAGCCCAGTAGGCTCAGGAATCTGTACACCAGTTGATTGACAGTTGAGAGGCGGGACCAGTGAGACAGAGCTCAACCCCCGGAAGCACAAATAGGTGAGCACACACACACACACACACACACACACACACACACACACACACACACACACACACACACACACACACACACACATAATGAGATGCAAGGTATAGACTCACTAACACTTGTGTTTTTACATATAATTTTCCCAGACATGTTGTGTGAGTGACGTCACTGTCTTAATTCCAGGGGGGGGGGAGAACCCTCCTCTCCCTCTTCCTTCCTTCTCCTCTTCCCATCCCATCATACCCTCCCTCACCTTCTTCCTTCCATTTATCCCCTACCTCCCTTCTCTCCATCCCTTCTCCGGTTCTCTCTCCCTCCATTCCCTCTTTCTCTCTCTTCCTCCCTCCCTCTCCTCCCTCCGTCTCTTCCATCCCTCTCTGTCTCCCTACTCTCCTCACCTCCCTTCCCCTTTCTCCATTCTCCCCTCCATCCCTTCCTTTTTGACCACCTTTCTTCCTACTTCACTTCTCTTTTCTCCCCTTCCTTCTGTTCCTTAATGGTATCACAGGGTGGAGGGGGCTGGGGGGGGGGATGTTGGGAATCGAAAATCTAAAATTATCTCCCAAGAGGAAAATCAAATATATTAAATTATGAGGTGAATCTTCTTTCCTACATTTGTTTTCTTAACTTAAAATTCTCTATAAACTGACCTTCCAAGTTGAAGACGCTCCATTAATGCTCCATAGACTGATCAATTATGCTCCATAGACTGACCACTAATGCTCCATAGACTGGCCAATAATGCTCCATAGACTGACCACTAATGCTCCATAAACTGACCAATAATGCTCCATAAACTGACCAATAATGCTCCATAGACTGACCAATAATGCTCCATAGACTGACCACTAATGCTCCATTGACTGGCCAGTAATGCTCCATAGACTGACCACTAATGCTCCATAAACTGACCAATAATGCTCCATAAACTGATCAATTATGCTCCATAGACTGACCACTAATGCTCCATAAACTGACCCATAATGCTCCATAAACTGATCAATTATGCTCCATAGACTGACCACTAATGCTCCATAAACTGACCAATAATGCTCCATAAACTGACCAATAATGCTCCATAGACTGCTCTTCAAACCAGCTGTGGGCCTGAAACCAGTCGAGGAAGGTGCTTCAACATCTTAGACTGGACATCAAGAACTAATTTCAGACCCCCGGGGCAATGGAACAGAGGTGAACAACTCTCAAACGCTTTGATGAACGGGACATAATTTAAACAGTTGTGTGTTCTTGGCTGAAAGTGACCTGGCATATGGTGACCTACCTCCATGCTGTTATACCCCACTCCTCCATCCTACCTCCCTCTATACTGTTATACCCCCACACTCCTCCATCCTACCTCCCTCTATACTGTTATACCCCCACACTCCTCCATCCTCCTTCCCTCCATGCTGTTATATCCACACTCCTCCATCCTACCTCCCTCTATACTGTTATACCCCCACACTCCTCCATCCTACCTCCCTCTATACTGTTATATCCCCACTCCTCCATCCTACCTCCCTCCCTCCACCGTAGCCAGCGCGCCCGGCCGGAAACCGTACACCGACCCGTACCTGCCCCGCACGTATTGGCTTCGTTGTAATAATGGGGTGGAAGAGAATAGGTAACTAAGGAACAACATACTGACGAAGGCAATATTCTGCTTCCTGGACACGAGATTCCGGAACACAAGGCCACGCTGGGAGGTCGCAGGAGGGGGGGAGGGGGAGGAAGGAGGGGGGAAGTGACATGGGAAATGATGATGAGGGGGGGGGGAGGGGGGAGGAAAGAAAAATGAGGGGAATGGTGCTAGGGGAATATATGTTGATTCATCATTTTGTTTATATTATGATGGTGATGTAGATGATGGGAGATATGTTGTTGGTTGGAGTTTTGGGAAGTTATTGAGTATTGAATTATTATGTACTTTATATATATATATATATATATATATATATATATATATATATATATATATATATATAAATATGTCGTACCTAGTAGCCAGAACGCACTTCTCAGCCTACTAAGCAAGGCCCAATTTGCCTAACAAGCCAAGTTTTCCTGAATTAATATATTTTCTCTAACTTTTTTCTTATGAAATGATAAAGCTATCCATTTCATTATGTATGAGGTCAATTGTTTTTTTATTGGAGTTAAAATTAACGTAGATATATGACCGAACCTAACCAACCCTACCTAACCTAACCTAACCTATCTTTATAGGTTAGGTTAGGTTAAGTAGCCGAAAAAGTTAGGTTAGGTTAGGTTAGGTTAGGTAGGTAGGTTAGGTAGTCGAAAAAACATTAATTCATAAAACTTGGCCTATTAGGCAAATCGAGCCTTGCATAGTAGGCTGAGAAGTGCGTTCTGGCTACTAGGTACGACATATATATATATATATATATATATATATATATATATATATATATATATATATATATATATATATATATATATATATATATATATATGAGAGAGAGAGAGAGAGAGAGAGAGAGAGAGAGAGAGAGAGAGAGAGAGAGAGAGAGAGAGAGAGAGAGAGAGAGAGAGAGAGAGAAAGAGACATATACCTCTTTTTTACTGTACATATAATAAACATATAATAATGTGACAGCCATATAAATCTAAGATGGGAGAGTTTGGTCCCCTGATGTCTTGCTGATCTGTGCTAAGCTGTATCATATTTAATAGTTTTCTTAGCTTGAAAATATTTTTGCAAATTAATTCACTTTTTAAAATGGATGTTTTAAATAAGTTTTCCTCCTCTCCTGATCAAAAGATAATTAATGTAGTTCTCCCTCTTGCCTTAATACCATACAACATTGCTTATCTGAATTAATTTTTCAGTGTATCAAGAAAATTGACCAAGGGGAACACGCACAAGGGGACACAGGTGGAAACTGAGTGCCCAAATGAGAACTGAGTGCCCAAAATGTCCTGTGTGAAGATACACAGGACAAAAATATCCCCCCATGAAGTGTCATAAAATAGCAAAGCTGTGCGTTTTCCTGTGTTAACTCTCTCGTACTCTTGCAGGAGTGTGTGACCTCTGGCGGTGAATAGCTGCACCAGGAGGGCGTCACGCACCGTAACGCGGCGTGTGACGCCCTCCGTCACCCTCTTCGGTCCTTATATGCCACCTTAGACAAGACCTTCAGTGCGCCTCAAGCCGTGGAGAATCCGCTGACACCCCCGACAAAGGCGCGTCTGACCCCCTCCCCGCCAGTGAATAAGAAGAGTCTTGTGAGCTAAGCCGCCGTGCGATCTGTTTACCCTCCGAGGATAAAGGAAGACGGATAGCTTTCCTCCCGGCGTTGAGATCACTGACCAAGGCGTCGGTGGTCAATGGCTCCGCTGAGAGGCCTTTGCCGCGGCGATTGCTACGGTCACTCCGGGACAATGGTACCCCGCCTCGAGTGGGTTCGTGACCCCACTGACCACTGGACGAGAGGTAAGGGGGGTAATAATAATAATAATAATAAAAAAGTCAGGAGAGCCCATTACCGACGGTGAGTGTGGAGGCGGCACGAGTCAGTCTTGGAGTGACCGGTGGAGGGTGAGGATGGTCCACGCCACGAGCCATGGTGGCCATTACCGGTTGCCCCTTGTGAGACGAGGTAACTTATAGACTGGTCAATACAACCTGCCGTGTGTGTGTGTCCTCGTTTATTGACCATTATATACATAGGTCGACCTCCTCACTGCCCGGCGTCCGCGCTGTCAACCTGGCCGCGATCCGGTGCAATTTATCCCCATCAATGTGCGACAATCTTCCCATTTAAATCAGGTGTGTTTTTAAGCTGTATAGAGAGCGAGGCTGCCTGTCCCTGCTGGTGGTTGCCCAGCCACCAGCTGGCCAAATGCATCGGGGGCTTAACCTGACTAAACGCGTATATCATCCACAGCGTCACAGTGTATCATTAACACCAGAAGGTACTCCCAGTACGCCATTAAGTACACCAGTTGGTACTCCCCTAGAATACTTCCCCAGTACACTCCTCCAGTACACTTCCCCAGTACACTTCCCCAGTACACTCCCCCAGTACACTCCCCCAGTACACTGCCCCAGTACACTCCTCCAGTACACTCCCCCAGTACACTCCCCCAGTACACTCCCCCAGTACACTGCCCCAGTACACTCCCCCAGTACACTCCCCCCAGTACACTCCCCCAGTACACTCCCCCCAGTACACTTCCCCCAGTACACTTCCCCAGTACACTCCCCCAGTACACTCCCCCAGTACACTCCCTAGTACACTCCCCCAGTACACTTCCCCAGTACACTCCCCCAGTACACTCCCCCAGTACACTCCCCCAGTACACTCCCCAGTACACTTCACACAGTTCTGATACTCCCCCATTAAACCAGTAAGTTCTTATAAGTACATAATAACTCAATACTCAATAACTTCTCAAAAGAACAAGAGCTAATTCTCACCAGTACCCCAGATAGTACTCACCCGTACCCCAGACAGTACTCATCAGTACCCCAGATAGTACTCACCAGTACACCAGATAGTACTCACCAGTACCCCCAGATAGTCCTCACCAGTACCCAAGACAGTATTCACCAGTACACCAGATAGTACTCACCAGTACCCCCAGATAGTCCTCACCAGTACCCCCAGATAGTACTCACCAGTACCCAAGACAGTACTCACCAGTACCCAAGACAGTACTCACCAGTACCCAAGACAGTACTCACCGGTACCCAAGACAGTACTCACCGGTACCCAAGACAGTACTCACCAGTACCCAAGACAGTACTCACCGGTACCCAAGACAGTACTCACCAGTACCCAAGACAGTACTCACCAGTACCCAAGACAGTACTCGCCAGTACACGGGTCAATGTACTCGTGTCATTTCCTAAATCATTATCCAAACAGAACTCCTCAGAGCACAGGCCGGTTAAGACTCCCTCTGTACGATTAGAGTGAACTACCCATAAATGAGACGTTGGTTATAGTAATTGATTTTAGGTATTACCTTTCCGTAGAGTTTTAACTCAAGCCGATTTCTAGGAAATCTTTTCAGGTGTTTTGAAAGATGTATTCCAGAGAGCATCGCCTTATGTACGTATTGTTGGAACGTAAACATTGCCACCATTGCCCGCCCATCCAGCTGCCCTTTGACCTCAGACTGACCTCAGAGGTCAAATGGAAACTAAAGGAGTGCTGGAACTTTGTAGCCGGTAGTGGAACCGACTTACCACCGACTCTATATGGGTTCGATTCCCGATCAGGGGGAGGGGAATATTTGGGCACGTTTCCTTATAACTGATGTGTGTCAGTTCATCAAGCGGGAAAGGAGTTGCCTGGGAGGCTGTCAAATATTATTAACTACCTCCTGGACAAGGACAGTCATTGGCTACAGGGGGGACATCAATGTACCCACCGGCTTCCTGTTCCCTCCGACATCGGGTCACCATTGAGCTATTATGATTAAACCGTCAGAGAAACGTTGCATGTAATATATTTGGAGCTAAGGAGAATGTTGTGAGAGTTTGTAAAGGCAGCATCAGCATGTTGGGTCCTCAAGGCCCCCAGACCGAAGAACTGTTCCCCTAGTGTTTCTGTATTATATACCTTGCGAAGCGATAGATTTTTACAAGTAGAAATCCCTCCGAGTCATCGAAATGCTGTCACGCACACGATTCGCACACACACACACACACACACACACACACACACACACACACACACACACACACACACACACACACACACACACACACACACACAAACATACACACACACGCACGCACACGACTAGCACACACACAAACCCATAGTCGCCATTTTAGGCATGTTTAACTAGAGAGAGAGAAAAACGGCTTTATCGTCGATCAAAGAGAAACGGTCACTCCGGGGCCCAGACTGACCCTTCCTCCCTGCAGCAAAAACCCGCTACCAGAACAGCCCGGTGGTCACCCACGGTCACTCACGGTCACTCGCTACTTGAGGGCGACCCGCGCGACACGCCTGGAGCACGAGCCAGCAACGCCTCCCGGAACAATACGCCACGCTCTCGGCGACTGGACGGTGGTCAGAGGGAGCACAGCCTGTCGGAGATTACGAGTACCCGAAGGGTAGGTGCTGGTCCCTCTGCTCTCTCTCTCTCTCTCTCCCTGGCAGTCTAACAATACGCGGAACATCGGTACTGGATAATGTACCAATGGCCACCAATTGAAAGGTTTATGGAGGCCGGCCGGAGGTGTCCGGTTGCTGGGTTGATGGGCCAAGGGTTGCAGGTGACGCTCTGGTGCGTGAAACACTGCATGAAGTGCGCCGTATTGTTTCCTGGGCGCCGATTCATTATTGTAAGGGGGAGGGTAGGGTATTGTTGTATTGTGTTGAGCCAGATGTGGTTGTGTCGCCTACTGCAGCGGGCCGGAGGAAGTCTGTCTGAAAGTATTGGTCCATACGAGGCACCTCCTATTATATCCACCCAAACTGATTCATCCGTAAAAATTTTCACATAACACCTCTTAATGCATACACACACACACACACATATATATATATATATATATATATATATATATATATATATATATATATATATATATATGTCGTACCTAGTAGCCAGAACGCACTTCTCAGCCTACTAAGCAAAGGCCCGATTTGCCTAATAAGCCAAGTTTTTCTGAATTAATATATTTTCTCTAATTTTGTTCTTATGAAATGATAAAGCTACCCATTTCATTATGTATGAGGTCAATTTTTTTTATTGTAGTTAAAATTAACGTAGATATATGACCGAACCTAACCAACCCTACCTAACCTAACCTAACCTATCTTTATAGGTTAGGTTAGGTAGCCGAAAAAGTTAGGTTAGGTTAGGTAGTCGAAAAAACATTAATTCGTGAAAACTTGGCTTATTAGGCAAATCGGGCCTTGCATAGTAGCTGAGAAGTGCGTTCTGGCTACTAGGTACGACATATATATATAATATATTTATTATATTATAATAAATGATAATATATATAATTTATTATATAATAAATATATATTTATATATTTAAATAATTGCCATTTTATTTAAGACATTCATAACAAAGGAGATCTGATCGCAGATATCAGATCTGCCACCACCTTCACCACCACCACCAGGATAACCACTACCCACTACCACCTTCACCACCACCACCAGGATAACCACTACCCACTACCACCTTCACCACCACCACCACCAGGATAACCACTACCCACTACCACCTTCACCACCACCACCAGGATAACCACTACCCACTACCACCTTCACCACCACCACCAGGATAACCACTACCCACTACCACCTTCACCACCACCACCAGGATAACCACTACCACCACCTTCACCACCACCACCAGGATAACCACTACCCACTACCACCTTCACCACCACCACCAGGATAACCACTACCCACTACCACCTTCATCACCACCACCAGGATAACCACTACCCACCACCACCTTCACCACCACCACCACCACCACCAGACCAACCACTAGTACCCTCACTTTCCATCCTCTCCGACGGCTCTTCAACCAACAAGCCCAAGAGAAGACCCGTGAACCACAACAACCATAGAGGAGCCAGCCAGCCCGTGTCCTCATTAGGAATGGTTGCGTCGAGAGGTTAGAGAGGAGAGGTTGCGAGGGGGTAGCCGGCTGCAGGTAACACCGATATCTGGCTCCCATTTACACAGCAAACACCCCATGGTCACCCAGGCGAGGCGTGCCTTTGCGCCTGTCAGCCCGCCCTCCGACGACAAAGGCTGTATAATCGTCAGCTAAATGCAAGGAAAATACGACGACTATCAATGCAGGCGTCTTGCATATGCAACAAGGGGCAAATTACACCGTGGAGGTCCGAATTTCCCCACTTTGCGTCTTAATTTCGTGTAATTCCTCGCGCCGAAGAAGAAGGGGGGAAAAAGAGGTTTTTGTATTGTTATAAGGAACGTGTGTTATGACGCTGTTATACATGGGGTTGTGATGACGCTGTGTGGTGTTGTGGGGTTCTCATCGCGTTGTGATGGCGCTGTGTGGTGAAATGGTGTTAGGATAGTGTTTTGATGGCGCTGTGTGGTGAAATGGTGTTATGATGGTGTTGTGATGGCGCTGTATGATGTTGTGGGGATGTCATGGGGTTGTGATGGTGTTCTCATGGGGTTGTGATGGCGCTGTGTGATGTTATGGTGTTGTCATAATGGTATTATGATGGCGCTATATGGTGTCATATTTAGGCAAATACTTCATATACATCATTCCTAAAACAGTCCATTAACGTACACTAACGAAAAAAGCCGAAATATAAGACTTCAGCAACGTCGTTGATTGTTAGATCAATTATGCAGCAGATTGTATCACGTTAATAAACATTACCAGAACTACAATTCAGACATTTTCTCCTCCTCTTTAAAGATGAGTCTGATGCCCAGTGGGCATGAGTCGTGCTCAAGAGGTCGAACCCGCGTCCAAGAGGCCCCAGTCCTGTCATTTTTGTCTGGAGTGAACGGCTGAGGTGAAGGAAGAGGACATTAGAACATAAACAAGAACATGTTTATGTTCCACATTAAGGAATTAAGGAACATTCCATCCCCCCCCCACCACCTCTCGCAGCAGCTGCATCAGCAGCAGCAGCAGCAGTAAGACCAGCTTCAAGTAACCTTTTCTACAGCAACAACAGCAACAACAAGAGCACTAACAGTGAGCAACAGTCTCAAGGAACCTCAACTCTCTCTCTCTTTCTCTCTCTCTCTCTCACACACACACACACACACACACAAACACACACACACACACACACACACACACACACACACACACACACACACACACACACACATGCACACACACACACACACACATACACACACACACAAACATACACACACACACACACACACACCTTCGCTTCTGATGGTTTTAACCGCACGTTGTCAATTTAGTCAGACGGAGTCATAACATAGGGAGGAGGAGAAGCTGCAGGAGGAGGAGGAGGAGGAGAAGCTGCAGGAGGAGGAGGAGGAGGAGAAAGACAGAAGGAGCAGGAGGAAGACGAGGAGGAGGAGGAAGAGGAGGAAGACGAGGAGGAGGAGGAAGAGGAGGAGGAGCAGGAGGAAGGCGAGAAGTTGGAAGATGGATGATGGCAAAGAATAAGCGGAAAGTGGAAGAAGAGAGTAAGAAGAAAAGAGGAGGAAATTAACAAGAGATAAAAGGCGGATAAAAGGAAAAAGAGAAGAGAGAGGAGATGGCAGAAAGAACAAGGAGGGGGGAGTGAAAGCAAGAAGAGAAGAGAGAAGAGGGGGAGAGGTGAATGAAGACGATAATGGAAAGAGAAAAGAAAGAAGAGAGGAGGAGGAGAAGGTAGAGAAGGAAGGGAAGTAAAGAGTCAAAACCTGTTTATTTTAGACATTTGGTAATGGCTTGACGTACTTCGGGGAGAAACCATCGTCTGTTTGGAGACGCGCCAGACGTAATTGTTCTATCTTGGTGGGGAGGCTGCCCCTTGTGCTGCTGGGAGAACCCCTCTCTCTCTCTCTCTCTCTCTCTCTCTCTCTCTCTCTCTCTCTCTCTCTCTCTCTTATTTTCCCCAATGTATGTATTATCTCTTCTTAATACAATCACAACAGCAACAGCTACAACGCCCTCACTGTCGAAGGGAGGGAGGAGGGGCAGATATCTTAACCCTTAGCCAGGTTAATGCAGTAAATAAAGATAGTTCTCCCTCACTCCAAACATGTCTGGACTCTTCTTACCCCAATCCTTCCTTCCCTAACACAGAGCCTGCCCCTCCCTCAACCACCCCCTTCCCTTTCCCAAAGCATCCAGGCTCTTGCCCAAATTTTGCCCCCCGACACAAACCGCTTCCGCCAGACCCCCCATAAAAGGTCCTCAAACACCCCTGAGGTGCAAACCAAACCTCCGAGCCCCTTCTCAAAGATCCCCATCTCATCCATGCACTGATGGATGAAGATTAAGCCACCCCCAAGAGGTGGCACGGGCATGAGTAATCCGTACAGTCATACCTTGCCAAGTTTGCTAATTTATAACCCACCAAGTTCCAAGTTCAACTCGTATTTTTCCCCCTCCAGGCGTCCCTATACTCCCTTTCAAGTTCACCCCCACCAACTCAACGCCAAGTTCCCCATTACGACAGAAAACAGACCATCTTCTACGACTCTTCCACCACCTCTCTGATGCTACACAACCCCACCAACTACCCCAGAGAATCACTCCTCTATCCAGTTTGTCTTTCATCTATCAGCCATTCCCTCAACCCAACTAACCCACTATCACTTAACCCCCCAAACCTCCTACCCAAACACTTTACCCATCACCTCTTTACCCCCCCCCCCCACCCCAACACCCTAATCATTCCAGATCCCCCTCCCATGTTAAGATGGGAGCCGGTCGGCTGAGTGGACAGCACGCTTGACTTGTGATCCTGTGGTCCTGGGTTCAATCCCAGGCGCCGGCGAGAAACAATGGGCAGAGTTTCTTTCACCCTATGCCCCTGTTACCTAGCAGTAAAATAGGTACCTGGGTGTTAGTCAGCTGTCACGGGCTGCTTCCTGGGGGTGGAGGCCTGGTCGAGGACCGGGCCGCGGGGACACTAAAAAGTCCCGAAATCATCTCAAGATAACCTCAAGAAGAAGAAGAACCCCCTCCACCACCAACGTCTCCCCCAACACCCCCCAATACCCCCACAAACCCCCACAACGACTCTGAATCCGTTGAGCAGCATCTCCGGGCCGCTACAAGGATATTTCTCAGCAAACCGGCCAATTACCAGATCATCACCAGCACGGAAAATTAATTGTTCGGATAATTGGAAATAAATGGGGAAGAGACGACGGGTAAGGAAATGTCCGCTCGGGAGGTGTATTGTGTGTGTGTGTGTGTGTGTGTGTGTGTGTGTGTGTGTGTGTGTGTGTGTGTGTGTGTGTGTGTGTGTGTGTGTGTGTGTGTTTATCCCTTACTTTTCGTTGCTTTTGTTGCATTTGTTAATGACCTTGATGTGTTTGGCATGTTTTTTGGTTGTGATTGTTTTCGTGTTTTTTTGTTATGTGATCATTTTTGCGTTTGGTGATGATCTGTTTTATTATAAATGATTGTTTTCTTGTTGCTGTATTTACCTTTCTTTGTTGTGTTTTCTGAATTTATGAACGTTGTAATTGCTGTATTTGTTGTTTATCTATTTCATCCAGCATGAACACATGTTATTAGACCATATCAACTGTAAATATTATATATATATATATATATATATATATATATATATAATGTCGTACCTAGTAGCCAGAACGCACTTCTCAGCCTACTATGCAAGGCCCGATTTGCCTAATAAGCCAAGTTTTCATGAAATAATATATTTTCTCTATTTTTTTTCTTATGAAATGATAAAGCAACCCATTTCATTATGTATGAGGTCAATTTTTTTTTATTGGAGTTAAAATTAACGTAGATATATGACCGAACCTAACGAACCCTACCTAACCTAACCTATCTTTATAGGTTAGGTTAGGATAGGTAGCCGAAAAAGTTAGGTTAGGTTAGCTTAGATAGGTTAGGTAGTCGAAAAAACATTAATTCATGAAAACTTGGCTTATTAGGCAAATCGGGCCTTGAATAGTAGGCAGAGAAGTGCGTTCTGGCTACTAGGTACGACATATATATATATATATATACATATATATATATATATATATATATATATATATATATATATATATATATATATATATATATATATTCGAACGAAGTTGTCCCGGTGTTCTATTTCCCTGTCCCTGATTGCTTTGTCTCTGTGTGTGTGGCCACGGCTTCTGCTTGGCCGACAGAAAGGGTGTTGTATGGGGCTGCCAGGCTGTTGTATGTGGCTGCCAGGCTGTTGTATGGGGCTGCCAGGCTGTTGTATGGGGCTGCCAGGCTGTTGTATGGGGCTGCCAGGCTGTTGTATGTAACTACCAGGCTGTTGTATGTGGCTGCCAGGCTGTTGTATGTAGCTGCCAGGCTGTTGTATGGGGCTGCCAAGCTGTTGTATGTGGTTGGCAGGCTGGATACCCAAGTATAGTCTTAAGTATAGTTCCAATTTTAATCTAAGTAAATACTGGTATATACAAATTACAATTGAAATGAATCACGTGTTTTTTAAAGTTATAGTTTATGTTTTTTATATATTTTTTCAGCTAATATTTATTATTTGTAAAAAAAATCAACTAATATTCACGTTGTGTATTTTTTCTAACTATTATTAAAGTTATTTATATTTGTTCAACTAATATTTATATTATTTTTATTTTGTTTAGCTAATCTCTAAGATATTTATATATTTGTTCAACTATTAGTTATTTAATTATCAACTAATTATTGTTTGCAATGATAATCTTAACATTATCATAATTACGGAAACCAAATAACGAATATTTTAAAACTGAATAAAATGAATAATTACAATACTCTTGCACCATATATAGGAAAACAATCTTATTAATTAAACTAATATTAATACTAATACTGCTAATAATAATAATAATAATAATAATAATAATGTGAATAATAATATTATTAATTATAAAAATTATAAATAATATAAAAATAAGGTATTATAAAAATAATATAAATATTTAAAAATAAAAATAATAATGAAAATATTAATTTTAATAATAATAATAAACTTTCAGTTTCTTCAAAGATTTCAATAGTGGTTCTGTTCAGGTGATATTGACCAGATATACATATTATATATATATATATATATATATATATATATATATATATATATATATATATATATATATATATATATATATATATATATATATATATATGTCGTACCTAGTAGCCAGAACGCACTTCTCAGCCTACTATGCAAGGCCAAATTTGCCTAATAAGCCAAGTTTTCC
>NC_091177.1:1201118-1218618 GCF_040958095.1 Procambarus clarkii | reverse complement strand
AACTTTCAGTATTCCTTGTTCTTCATATATTCAATATTTCCTTCCTTTATCAACAATCTTTCTAGTTCTTGGTTTCTTAAGCCTTTTTTATCCTTGCTGTTTTTATTAATTTACATTTATTTTAAAATGTTTATACTTTGTTATGTTTTTATTTTATTTCGCTCCCCGTTATTTTGTGTGGTTTTCTCTTGATATTTTATTTGGATTTATTGGCCTTATTGTTTTCCTTCTACTTCTCCATACTTTATCCTCCAGTTCTTATTCCTTGGGGGCCTCGTAGCCTGGTGGAAAGCGCAGGACTCGTAATTCTGCGGCGCGGGTTCGATTCCCGCACGAGGCAGAAACAAATGGGCAAAGTTTCTTTCACCCTGAATGCCCCTGTTACCTAGCAGTAAATAGGTACCTGGGTGTTAGTCAGCTGTCACGGGCTGCTTCCTGGGGGTGGAGGCCTGGTCGAGGACCGGGCCGCGGGGACACTAAAGCCCCGAAATCATCTCAAGATAACCTCAAGATAACCCCTGTCATTCTCTTCGCCTTCGTTCTCCTCTGCTCCGTCTTTCGTTAACCCGTCCTCCTAAGAATCTAAATACTGGACCTGCATTTAGATTTGTTCTTCTTCTAGTACATTTAGTTCTCTCTGGACACCTCGAACCCTCAGGCCATCTCCACCACGCGAGCCATAAGCCGCAATCTTCATACATACCTTATGTGTTGCACACTATACATACACCCCCTTTCATACACTCCCCCCCCCCTATCATACACACAAGTGTTACACATCGTATTGGCATATACGCCGGACACATGTACGTAGGACACATGTACGCAGGACACAGGTATATCCTCTTTCACGTATCATATACTGTTACGTAGAGTTTAGATAGAATTTGCATAGCCCATAACTTGGTATATCGTCAGAGTCTCCACTGCGAGGAAAGACCTTCAGGTGTCACGCTGGCCTAAGCCTGCTGGGACCAAGTGGCCTCCAATGGTCTATTAAATAAACATACATGAATATTCTACACATGGGAAGGTGGCGGGGAGATACTTGCAGGTATCAAGTGTAGCGCTGCTCTCGATTTTACCATTACAAACACCATACAAACACCATTTTACCATTACAAACAACCAAATCAGTTGGTTTGCATCAGAGTTCAAGAAGCATTACGAGCCTCTGAAGATTATACCCAGAAAGGGAGCAAACAGCTCATGGAATTAGATCTTCTATTATTTCCAGTTAGAACCTTTTATCTTTCTTTCTCTTCCTCGCGACATTTGAATACTAGATCGTTTACAATTTCGTGTTGGAATCCCTTCACTTTATCTCCTTTCATCAACACAAAGGAACTGGATCCTCTATTATTTCGTGGTAGAAACTTTTTCTTTCTTTCCCTTCCTCACCCCAGAGGTATTAGAATACTAGATCCATTACAATTTCGTGTTGGAACCCCTTCACTTTATCTCGATAAATCACCCAAAAGGGACCAGATCCTTTATATTTCGTGCTGGAACCCCCCTGCTCCTCCTCCTCCTCCTCCTTGCTCACCCTAAAGAAATAATCCCACTGATCCAGCGAGAATTCCTGTTGCGAACGTGGAATAAATTCCTTCTGTTAGAACAATTGATTTCTTCCTCTTAGGCATCGTTGGTATTCTTGGTGGGAATTAACTGTAACTCTTATGCTGAAGGTGGGAACGCCAGCATACGTTCCCCCGACCATAAATCAAAGGAACTTGTCACACACACACAGAGAATATTAGAGCAGGGTCTCTCTTCCGGTCTTCCTCCACTCGCCAGAAACGGGGAATTATTATCAGGAAATCGTACTGAATAGCAATGCTTTTGAATTGTAAATATCAAAGGCCCCCGAGGTTCCTTTGTGGAGGGGACGATATGTGAATTCTGGATATCTGTGTAGCGTTGGGTGGGTATGTGCTTCTATGCAACACATATGGGTAGGTGTTGTGTGGGTGGGCAGGTGTTGTGTGGGTGGGTAGGTGTTGTGTGGGTGGGTAGGTGTTGTGTGGGTGGGTAGGTGTTGTGTGGGTGGGTAGGTGTTGTGTGGGTGGGTAGGTGTTGTGTGGGTGGGTAGGTGTTGTGTGGGTGGGTAGGTGTTGTGTGGGTGGGTAGGTGTTGTGTGGGTGGGTAGGTGTTGTGTGGGTGGGTAGGTGTTGTGTGGGTGGGTAGGTGTTGTGTGGGTGGATATGTGTGTGTGTTTATAAAGCACATGTCGGTATGTGGGTTGGTGGGTATGTGTGTATTTATGCATTTTCATTTGTGGTAGAATACACCGTGCTCACTGTAATCTTTACTATACCCTAATCACTATACTCTTCACTATACCTTAATCACTATACTCTTCACTATACCCTAATTACTCTAGTCTTCACTGTACACTAAACACTTTACTCTTCACTATATACTATTCACTGTACTCATCTCAGTACCCTAATCACTGTTATCGTCATTAATATTAGGAATACGTGAGGTAAATGATCCAGTTCCTACAGTGAACAAAGCTTCCTTTTGCTTCGTACACTGCTTCGTATATTACTAAAAATAAATGGTTCATATACTGGTTTAAACTTTTATACGATTGCTTCAGATATTACTTCAAAACTTTGCTGCACACATTGGTTCATAACACTGCTTCAAAACCTTACTCCATACATCGAGTCATACATTGCTTCAAAGCACTGCTTCAAAGCATTGTTTCATACGTTGCTTCAACACCTTGCTCCATACATCGAGTCATACATTACTTCAGACATTGCTTCATACATTGTTTCAAAACCTTGCTCCATTCATCGATCATACGTGGCTTCAAAGCATTGCTTCATACATGGCTTCAAAGCATTGCTTCAAAGCATTGCCCCGTGCATTAATCTGAGTTATGTATGGCAAGTTGCGTACAACAGCATTGATATTCAATAGAGCCCGGTGCTAATAAAGGTTTTAACAGCGGCTGTAGTAAAGACGGAAATATCAAATCATTTAATAAATATCAATACAATTACAACCTTTAACCAAAATGATTTTCATATCCTCAACAACAACGATGTAAAATGAAAATACAGTAATATTTACAGTGGCATTAATAATAATAATAATAATAATAATAATAATAATAATAATAAAAATCTTAAGGCCCGTAACGAGGGACATATATGTTTAGAGTGTTTACGGTGAAGCAATAGTTCACAGTAAACAGTAAAATATATACATATCAACAATGCACTGTATGTCATGTGAGCTTGAGTACGGTGTGAACAGTGTTCTCATCAGCAGCAAATTAACCAACAAGTCGCCTTTCACTACCGCTTCAAATGGCGATTACAAGGAAGAAACACAAATGTCCAAGTTCTTTAATGATAAAATATGAAGGTGTTAGTCTACCAGTAGATTACATGTGTGTGTGGTAGATGTAACGCGATGAAGGATTTATAAGTAACTGAGACCGTGTAGAAGTCTTCGCGCAGGTGGGTACAGGAACAGACGACTTCTGACTCCCGTTAGCAAGCTGAGACCTTTTCCCTCCCATAGTTCATGCCAAGCCACTAATGTTCCCTGGAACACGACCAACCAATCCGTAACAACCATGTCCCCAATTGCGTGAAGCACCACGGGTCAAGCTGGTGAGCGCAAGGACAGGTTAAGACGGGCGGTCGAGGATTAGCTTGTTTTAAGCAGATCGCCGTTTCCGTGATCGTACTGTAAAGTTCAGGCACTTCAAGGTTACAGGAAGTGCTGTAAGAGTTGGTTTACCGGTTGTACGAACTTTAGAGTTAGGCGAGAGTACAATAAAAAAATGGATTTGGTGCATATTGGTGATGTGAGTGGGAGAGAGTGAAGGTGCATGGGGTGGGAGTTGTGGAGGGCCAGCCGGGTGCCGCTTGTCTCCTCGCATCCCGTGAACATGTCAACTATGTCAACTGTCTCTTGTGTACGTCGGCGGGGCGTGCCTTTTCCGGGGCTCCCAGCTCCGGCCCTGACCAACGAGATGGTGGAAGCCAAAGTAAACAGGCGCGTCAGAGTTTGTCGCTTGTCAATAATATTTCCTTTTGGATGCCTGGCTCTTGTGATGCAATGATAAAACGCAACACTGAGTGACGGGTCGGTAGCAGGAGGTGGGGCCCAGTTGCCCGCTGGTTCTGATTGGTGGAGGCGCCGGTGGGTGGAGCCACGCGACGGTGGGCGGGGTTTGGGCCCCCAGCCTCTCACGCCGCGATCAGGGCTGCCAACCCTCCTACCACTCCCTGCTCCATACATTTATATTTAATTATTTATTATTCCCAAAGTTTTATAGACAGCCGAAAACTATCTGCAAAGGTGTTTGCGCCGAATGTGTGCAATAAGCACTAGTCAACATATTGTATACAAAAATCTCACCATCCCCTAATGCTCGACTCAAGTTGACAAGCTTGCAATGCCCTGGCACATCTTTTTTTTTTAGCGCCCAATTTTGCTCTATCCAAACAAACGCCGTCACTCTGTGTGGAAAAGCATCTTGGGGTTAGACAAGCAGTGTCGCCGCACGAGAGGGGACTCGAAATAAAGCTTAATTACCCCCCCTGCAGTGTGGGGCCGCGGAGGACCTGGCCCGCCGCCCTACCTCTAGCCCCCGGCCGTAGGCAAACACAGCCAGAATTTTCCCGAAACTTACCAAATATTTGGACTCATTCTCTTTAATTCCAGTGGAAATTGAATGTCCTTCATTGGCTGAGCAAGTTAGAAAATGAAGAGGAACGCGAGAGAAGGTGTAGTGGTGTGGACAACTTGTGGTGCTGCTGGAGTGATTGGTGTGTTTCAGCAAACAGTCAGTGGTGATGGTGCTGGCGTTCTTGTGTACATACAGCTGCCGCCGCCGGCCAGTGCGGCCGCCGCTGCTGCTGCTGCCGCCGCCGCCGCCGCCGGTCATTGTAGTCGCCGCCGCCTTTCCTCCGCAATCATACCCAGTGCAACTTAACACCCTGAGCCATTGAGCAATGTACAGTGGGGCGTTGGGCTAGAGAGAGGGGGGGGGGCCAAGGCGGCGCAATGGAAGATCTTTTGTCTGCAGGTGACAAAACAGGTCACAATGCTTGTAGGGACATCCCACATCCCACATCCCTGGGATGTGTTAGGAATAGGATAAAATTATGGAAACCCATTGATGACCTTCTTACAAGGCAGTGCCAGACCAGAGAAACCTTATTGTATAAACACAATACTCTTGGGCATTCTACTGTAATAAACAATACTTAAGGATTATATTGTAGAGGCATGATACATTAGGGTTAATGCACAGGTAGGAAACTCTAGGCCGGGGATTCTGTTGTAAAGCGACAATGGTTACCTTGAGGTTACCTTGAGGTGCTTCCGGGGCTTAGCGTCCCCGCGGCCCGGTCGTCGACCAGGCCTCCTGTGAATCTCTAGGATGATCTAGGTGAATCAAATACAAAAATCTTAATTAAATAAATATCGGTGCATGACAGACTAGAGAGCATTATAAATATTTAATTTTTGTAAACCAGATATTAACTGGGGAAATATTAGCCATGCCATGGTGGAACGTGATAAGCGGCATTGTCTTTTGTAAAGGCATGTAGAACCAGTAGAGACACTCTTAGATGTGTGATAGAAAAATATACCCGACTGAAAGGGTGTTACCCACCAAACACACACCGAAACTACGACGTTGGTGCAACGTTCGAGCAAGTTTTAACACCTCCTAACCAGTTATAACAACCAATATAGCAAGTTGTAACAACGTTCTAATACGTCATAAACACGTTAAGCCAAGATGTAACAACTTTATTTCAAGTTGTAACAAGCGGAAAATAGAGACAGTTTCGGTTTGTGTTTCCAGGGTAGATACTGAGGGCATGAAGCAAACCTGCAGCAGGTCAATCACGTTTGCATAGAATGACAGATTAAGGAAGCCCCTTATAGAAGCAATGCAAAAAACAAATACATAATAATCTCATAGGAACCGATAAGTATTCGCACGAAACCCACTTAATAAGAACACACTGTGGGCTTTTCCCAGTGGCTTAGACGAACGCTAAGCCAAATAAATTCCAAATCTAAATTGAGATTTGTTTCCGGTACAATTTCTCCGCAGTTAGGACTGGCCTTGAGTGTTTAAAAGATAATGACGATGAGATTATCAGCTTAATATCAAAAGTATTAAAACACTAAATAGATCACACGTCATGCAGAATTAAACACGTATGCATAACACACTCACGACGAGACACAACACAAAGCTTAAATTTAAGATGATAAAAAGCATGTTACATAGACTCAGTAGATTAATTCTAAATATAAGAAAGTCATTGAGTACTCACTTAATCTTTTGTCTTAGTGGAACAACAGTGAAATAATACTAATCCATTCTTTTCTTTTATAAGAAAAGTGACTTTTGCACTGTAACATAACTTCACAGCGAGAGGTGAACCGCTTCTCGGTTCATATTCACCGAGTTTACATTAAAATGTACTTGCTGGCTGGTCTGTAGGCAATTTTGGCGGCCTTAATAACCCTCCAGAGGTTGATAAGCCTTAGGCCTAGCACCAGTCCAAACTGAACTCTAAGGTAATTGATCTGGGTGTCTTAGCTATGCAGGTGATCCCACAAAGGTACACAGACAGGTATCACTTGAGGTTAATTGGAGAAAATGGACGAACCTTGACGGGCATCGGAGGATGACAAGTCACTTGACGGTGATTAGATGATGACACAAATCATTTCAAGTTGATTGGTTGACGACACAAGTCACTTGACGGTGACTGGTTGATGACGTAAGCCACTTGACGAAGACTGAATAATTACACAAGACCCTTGACTTTGATTAGTGGATGACACAATCCCCTTGACGTTGATTGGATGATGACACAATCCCCTTGACGTTGATTGGATGATGACACAATCCACTTGACGTAGATTGAATGATGACACAATCCATTTGACGTTGATCGGATGATGACACAATCCACTTGAATTAGATCGGATGATGACACAATCCACTTGAATTAGATCGGATGATGACACAATCCACGCTAATTGGACCATAAGGAGGAGCGCCTTGAATTTGGTTACAAGTAAATACTTAATATCTTCAGGTTGAATTAGGTAAATTAAAAAAATAATATTAACCTTAATTTTATAAAAAAAATAAACAATTTAACTACAGATGGATATAAACAGCTGGACCTTGGCGGTTGTTGCATTATAGAAAACCATCTAGATATTCAGTGGATGGAACATCTAGATATTCAGTGGATGAAACATCTAGATATTCAGTGGATGGAACATCTAGATATTCAGTGGATGGAACATCTAGATATTCAGTGGATGAAACATCTAGATATTCAGTGGATGGAACATCTAGATATTCAGTGGATGGAACATCTAGATATTCAGTGGATGGAACATCTAGATATTCAGTGGATGGAACATCTAGATATTCAGTGGATGAAACATCTAGATATTCAGTGGATGAAACATCTAGACGGTGGATGAAAAATATATGTGGATGATCTTCATCCATCTTCAGCGGATGAAACGTCTAGAGTTCTAGTCAGTGAATGACACGTCTAGTCATTCAGAGGAGGATATGTCTAGATATTCGGTGGATAAAACAATTTGATGCTCAGTGGATTAAATATATAGACAATGGATGAAACATCGAGACAGCTGTTGAAACATTAAGATATTCAGTGGATGAAACATCTTGATCAATGTTTTCTAATGTTTATGCCTTATTTCCCATTTTCCAACCACGTTCTCACCTGTGGGCCCTTACAACACGTTCTCACCTGTGGACCCCTACAACCACGTTCTCACCTGTGGGCCCTTACAACTACGTTCTCACCTGTGGACCCGTACAACACGTTTTCACCTGTGGACGCCAATAATCACGTTCTCACCTGTGGACCCCTACAACCACGTTCTCACCTGTGGACCCCTACAACCACGTTCTCACCTGTGGACCCCTACAACCGCGTTCTCACCTGTGGACCCCTACAATAACGTTCTCACCTGTGGACCCTACAACACGTTCTCACCTGTGGACCCCTACAACCACGTTCTCACCTGTGGACGCCTACAACCGCGTTCTCACCTGTGGACCCCTACAATAACGTTCTCACCTGTGGACCCCTACAACCACGTTCTCACCTGTGGACCCCTACAACCACGTTCTCACCTGTGGACTCCTACAACCACGTTCTCACCTGTAGAGAACGTAAAAAAAAATTACGTAACAATTTTTACTGATTTTACGTTCAGTAAAATATAAGTATATAAATTAATAGAATTTCCAAGAATCCCCCCCCCAGGCTTCTCCTCGAATGTCTTCCATTGTCCCCCTCTGGGGTCAAGACCCCAGGGGGGGACCATGGACCCCCGGGCTGGGAAGCAATGATTTAGATATTAAAAGAACGGAACACCTAGAATCTAGACAGTCAATAGGGAGGCAATCTTTATAGATGTGTTCAGTCAGCTGGTGGAACACCCAGAGATCTATAGACACCTGCGATACTTTATCTGAGCCCCTAGAAAGAAAGAAAAATATTGAAAGGAAGGATTATTACGTTTATATAGCACTGAGAAGGGGTCAGGGTAAGGATTTGGGTTGGGACAGTGGGAAGGAATGGCGCCCAGGGGCCAGATTCACGAAGCAGTTACGCAAGTACTTACGAACGTGTACATCTTTTCTCAATCTTTGACGGCTTTGTTTACATTTAATAAACAGTTTACAAGCATGAAAACTTCCCAATCAACTGTTGTTATTGTTATAAACAGCCTCCTGGTGCTTCGGAGCTCATTAAATGTTTAATAATTGTAAACAAAGCCGCCAAAGATTGAGGAAAGATGCACACGTTCGTAAGTGCTTGCGTAACTGCTTTGTGAATCTATCCCCTGGTCACTAGAGGTAAAGAAAGTTATGCTTCAAGAAGCACTGAAGCTCCACGTTAACAAACTTACAAGTCTATATTGTTTGTTATTTAGATACAACATTCGTAGACTCATTCAGCTAAATGTAACAAATTAGATAATTCAATAGTCGTAAGAATTATATATATTATATATATATATATATATATATATATATATATATATATATATATATATATATATATATATATATATATATATATATTATACTTATATTTTATTATAATTATTTGGAAAATTTAATGAAAACAAAAAATAGTGTGACTAGGTTATTGAAACTAGTGAGTGTACCGTGACTAGTGAGTGTACCGTGACTAGTGAGTGTACTGTGACTAGTGGGTGTACTGTGACTAGTGAGTTTACTGTGACTAGTGTACCGTGACTAGTGAGTGTACCGTGACTAGTGAGTGTACTGTGACTAGTGAGTGTACTGTGACTAGTGAGTGTACCGTGACTAGTGAGTGTACCGTGACTAGTGAGTGTACCGTGACTAGTGAGTGTACTGTGACTAGTGAGTGTACCGTGACTAGTGAGTGTACTGTGACTAGTGAGTGTACCGTGACTAGTGAGTGTACCGTGACTAGTGAGTGTACTGTGACTAGTGAGTGTACCGTGACTAGTGAGTGTACCGTGACTAGTAAGTGTACCGTGACTAGTGAGTGTACTGTGACTAGTGAGTGTACTGTGACTAGTGAGTGTACTGTGACTAGTGAGTGTACTGTGACTAGTGAGTGTACTGTGACTAGTGAGTGTACCGTGACTAGTGAGTGTACCGTGACTAGTGAGTGTACCGTGACTAGTGAGTGTACCGTGACTAGTGAGTGTACCGTGACACCGTTAGTGAGGACGTGGTTCTTAACGCCCTTTAATTAGTACCTGTCATTGAAGCTCTAATATATATTATAATTGTTAGCCTGGTGAGGGAGAACATTTCAAAACTGTGCTTCACAGTCAGAGGTCAGGTCAAGGGAACAGTCAGAGGTCAGGTCAGGGGAACAGTCAGAGGTCAGGTCAGGGGAACAGTCAGAGGTCAGGTCAGGGGAACAGTCAGAGGTCAGGTCAGGGGAACAGTCAGAGGTCAGGTCAAGGGAACAGTCAGGGGTCAGGTCAGGGGAACAGTCAGAGGTCAGGTCAGGGGAACAGTCAGAGGTCAGGTCAGGGGAACAGTCAGAGGTCAGGTCAGGGGAACAGTCAGAGGTCAGGTCAGGGGAACAGTCAGAGGTCAGGTCAGGGGAACAGTCAGAGGTCAGGTCAAGGGAACAGTCAGAGGTCAGGTCAGGGGAACAGTCAGAGGTCAGGTCAGGGGAACAGTCAGAGGTCAGGTCAAGGGAACAGTCAGAGGTCAGGTCAGGGGAACAGTCAGAGGTCAGGTCAGGGGAACAGTCAGAGGTCAGGTCAGGGGAACAGTCAGAGGTCAGGTCAGGGGAACAGTCAGAGGTCAGGTCAGGGGAACAGTCAGAGGTCAGGTCAAGGGAACAGTCAGAGGTCAGGTCAGGGGAACAGTCAGAGGTCAGGTCAGGGGAACAGTCAGAGGTCAGGTCAGGGGAACAGTCAGAGGTCAGGTCAAGGGAACAGTCAGAGGTCAGGTCAAGGGAACAGTCAGAGGTCAGGTCAGGGGAACAGTCAGAGGTCAGGTCAGGGGAACAGTCAGAGGTCAGGTCAGGGGAACAGTCAGAGGTCAGGTCAAGGGAACAGTCAGAGGTCAGGTCAGCAATGCAACATAAAACAAAAGAAACACATTAAAATAACAGGTGTGTTGGGGACAGGAAGCCTGCACATATATACAATTATTTTAGGTTTATATCGAGGTCCCCTCCTCCCTGGACGGTAGAACAACGGTCTCGCTTCATGCAGGTCGGCGTTCAATCCCCGACCGTCTAAGGGGTTGGGCACCATTCTTCCCCCCCCCCCCTTGTCCTATCCCTAATCCTTATCCTGACCTCTTCCCACTGCTATATAGTCGCATTGGCTTAGCGCTTTCCCATGATAATTTCCTCCTCCTCCCCCCCTTCTCCCCCATTCAGGGTCAAACAACTGACCTTCGATAGGTTGCAACTCCCTAACATTTGCCTAACTTCCAGGTGCCTATTTTCTGCTAGGTAAACAGAAGAGTTAGGTGAAAGAAAACGTGTTCAACCATTTTTGTCACATCCGGGAATCGAACCCGGGACCCGCGACTGTGAATCTATGGACCCAGGCAGGAGTAACACAGGGGGGGGGGGATACATATATTTCACATTCACATAACAGTGGAAATAATTGTCATAAATTTAAATTATAATGAAAATGTTATCCCACTAAATATTAAGTTTAGAGAATTCTTAGACTTAGTCTAGGTTAGTGTCACTCACTAGGTTAGTGTCACTCACTAGGTTAGTGTCACTCACGTGGTTAGTGTCACTCACGTGGTTAGTGTCACTCACTAGGTTAGTGTCACTCACTAGGTTAGTGTCACTCACTAGGTTAGTGTCACTCATGTGGTTAGTGTCACTCACGTGGTTAGTGTCACTCACGTGGTTAGTGTCACTCACGTGGTCAGTGTCACTCACGTGGTCAGTGTCACTCACGTGGTGTCACTCACTAGGTTAGTGTCACTCACTAGGTTAGTGTCACTCACGTGGTCAGTGTCACTCACGTGGTTAGTGTCACTCACGTGGTTAGTGTCACTCACGTGGTTAGTGTCACTCACGTGGTCAGTGTCACTCACGTGGTCAGTGTCACTCACGTGGTCAGTGTCACTCACGTGGTGTCACTCACGTGGTTAGTGTCACTCACGTGGTTAGTGTCACTCACGTGGTTAGTGTCACTCACGTGGTTAGTGTCACTCACGTGGTTAGTGTCACTCACGTGGTTAGTGTCACTCACGTGGTTAGTGTCACTCACGTGGTTAGTGTCACTCACGTGGTTAGTGTCACTCACGTGGTTAGTGTCACTCACGTGGTCAGTGTCACTCACGTGGTCAGTGTCACTCACGTGGTTAGTGTCACTCACGTGGTCAGTGTCACTCACGTGGTCAGTGTCACTCACGTGGTTAGTGTCACTCACGTGGTTAGTGTCACTCACGTGGTTAGTGTCACTCACGTGGTTAGTGTCACTCACGTGGTCAGTGTAACTCACGTGGTTAGTGTCACTCACGTGGTTAGTGTCACTCACGTGGTCAGTGTCACTCACGTGGTTAGTGTCACTCACTAGGGTAGTGTCACTCACGTGGTCAGTGTCACTCACGTGGTGTCACTCACTAGGTTAGTGTCACTCACGTGGTTAGTGTCACTCATGTGGTTAGCGTCACTCACGAGGTTAGTGTCACTCACGAGGTTAGTGTCACTCACGTGGTTAGTGTCACTCACGTGGTTAGTGTCACTCACGAGGTTAGTGTCACTCACTAGGTTAGTGTCACTTACGAGGTTAGTGTCACTCACGAGGTTAGTGTCACTCACGAGGTTAGTGTCACTCATGTGGTTAGTGTCACTCACGTGGTTAGTGTCACTCACGAGGTTAGTGTCACTCACTAGGTTAGTGTCACTCACGAGGTTAGTGTCACTCACGAGGTTAGTGTCACTCACGTGGTGTCACTCACTAGGTTAGTGTCACTCACGTGGTGTCACTCACTAGGTTAGTGTCACTCACGTAGTGTCACTCACTAGGTTAGTGTCACTCACGAGGTTAGTGTCACTCACTAGGTTAGTGTCACTCACGAGGTTAGTGTCACTCACGAGGTTAGTGTCACTCACGAGGTTAGTGTCACTCACGAGGTTAGTGTCACTCACGTGGTGTCACTCACTAGGTTAGTGTCACTCACGTGGTGTCACTCACTAGGTTAGTGTCACTCACGAGGTTAGTGTCACTCACGAGGTTAGTGTCACTCACGAGGTTAGTGTCACTCATGTGGTTAGTGTCACTCACGAGGTTAGTGTCACTCACTAGGTTAGTGTCACTCACGAGGTTAGTGTCACTCACGAGGTTAGTGTCACTCACTAGGTTAGTGTCACTCACGAGGTTAGTGTCACTGTAAACAGTCACTACAATGGTTAGTGTATTGCCATACGAGCAATACACTAACCTTTAATCTTGTGTATATCAACGAATATTAATGTACTCTTGCATGGCTAATAATTACAAAACACAATGACTGCCAATACTCATCAGTTAGTAATTCATGAGTAAATAAACTGCTTCAAGAAAAACATTGATAACACAAATAATTTACTCATGTATAATCATTCCAATCTCACTTATATGGTCACAGAATCAATTACAATAAGAGTGGTGAGATACAAATAGATTTGCAAAATACGTGCATTGAATGTGAACATTGTACTACGAGAATAACACCACTGTCTGATAGCAGAGATAGAAATAGATATCCTTGCTCGAAAAATATATATATGTATCAAAACACTTGACTGTCACCTTGCCCCGAGATGCATAGTATACAGTCCAATATACAAGAGGAGGCTGAGCAGAGAGAAAGGGCAATCACTAACTCCAACAGACTCTCACGACTGTCTAATAAATGGTAATCAATACTTTTAATGATGCTCGAATGTCATTTAAATTCCTCAAGGCAACTGTAGGGTCGCCTTACAGTCAGCTGCGGTACAGGTCCTGCGTCCCACAGCACCTGAGAAGACACAGTTACCTGGAATTTCTGAGGTAACTGTTCAGGCTGTTGCTGACTTGTAACGCTGAGGTGATTCCTCTTGTGATGAGTAGTGGATGTCTAGTTCTGTACGTCTGATTCCTTTTGGCCAAGAAGAACATCAACGCCACAGCAGCATTTCCACATGAAAATCGATTAGCACAAATGGACAATTGGTATGACGTTTACCACCTCACTGAAGAGGATTGACATGCAATACTTTCCATGTAGTTGACGGTGTTCCTCAGAGTCTGGACGCCGGACGACTTGTTGCTGAGTCCCTCAGACGACCAGGAAACAGGTCGTCGGCAGTGTGGCACATTGACTACTGCCACTAAACAGTAGTCAATGTCCACTTATCCAAGTAAGTGGGTTTTACAGACCCAATGAAACATGGCTGATTTAATGAGCCATTCGCGGTTTCGCTTTAACTCGACTTATACTTACACATCGGCAAAATCCTGGAGCAAGGTGCAGTTTTAGGCGTCACCCTGAACCCTTCTAAGTGTGAAATAATATGTTCCAACCCCCCCCCCCCCACCTTGGCGCTCAGATAGACTTTTTGTCCCCAAATAGATAAACGTTGCTTCAAGTTCATAAGAGAACGGGAAGGCTTCATCACTGGCTAACTTGGAGGCTTGTAAGTGGCAGATTGTAAGTTGGCTGGTCTCTGCCATGTGGTTCTTCACCTTCCAGTGGGTGGAGCGTCGCTTGTAGTAACCCTGCGTCCGTATTTTCCTGGACTCTCTTCCTTTGATCAGATTCGTGTCCTTGTTTCCACTTTTGTTTGTAATTGTTAGTAGTTTTTTTTTGTCAGTGCACTTGTTAACAACACGTCACAAAATAATGGAAGTGACGACGTTTCGGTCCTCTGGACCATTATCAGGTCGTATTAAAGCGCTTTTGACCATTATCATGTCTTATTTAAGAGCGATTGATTGATTGATGAAGATTAAGCCGCCCGAGTGGTGGCACGGGCATGAATAGCCCGCAAGGAAGAGAGTTAGAGAGAGAGAGCCAATATATTAAGGTAAGAATGTGAGGTGAAAGTCGAGATGATAAGATGTAATACTTTATTTCGGGATGTGTGGATTGTGTATCTAATTTGTAGCCCTCATTATTGTGACATACTGTCTGCTTTATTGTAAATGTTAATTTACAATATATTATATATATATTATATAATATATATTATATATAAATTATGTTTTTAACGAGGCCTCTCCCTGTTTCAAGCTATTCACAAAATAATCACAACTATAACTCCCAACAACCAACTACAATCCACACCACCACCACACACACCAACCATCCCAACCCGTCCTCCTAACAGAACGTCGCATTTTGACGTATACTCTACCTAAGGCCAAAAATCGGCGTAAAAAAAATGGTAGCGACTCTGGAAATTGACATACTGCCAGGTTTTCTGTTTTGGGTTCTCTGGTAGGTTAGGATAAGGGCACTTTAGTAGGACAGTTTCTTGACGATGGGGTAATGTTAGAAGGACTGGCTGACTAGCCACCATCCACAACACCAGGCACACCATCCAAGCACCACTCACACCATCCAGAGCACCACTCACACCATCCAAGCACCACTCACACCATCCAGAGCACCACTCACACCATCCAGGCACCACTCACACCATCCAGAGCACCACTCACACCATCCAGAGCACCACTCACACCATCCAGGCACCACTCACACCATCCAGAGCACCACTCACACCATCCAGGCACCACTCACACCATCCAGAGCACCACTCACACCATCCAGAGCACCAAGCACCAGCATACAGCATGGTGAGGAACCAGAACAACATTAGGGATGTGGGAGCTGAGGAGGAGATGATCCCAGCGTGTTTGCCCGCCCGTCTTAGCTACAATGGGTCAGCTGGGAAGGCTCTCAGCTCGGGCCAAACACTCCAACACTCACAACCAAAAGGGATAATTCACTTGGCACCTTCCCCCCTCCAAGCTAGCAGTCTCTAGTTACCAGACTCTGGCACAACACCCGGAATATCACGTCTCTCAGTCTCTCTCTCTCTCTCTCTCTCTCTCTCTCTCTCTCTCTCTCTCTCTCTCTCTCTCTCTCTCTTTCTCTTTCTCTCTCTCTCTCTCTCTCCTTTTGACTTCCATGTATCGCTCCATCGAGTGGTGGATGAAGGCTGGTGGTGGTGAGTGATGTTGTTGTGGTGGTGGGTGGCTTTATGTTTAGTGCTGTGGGGCTCTAGCCAGGGATTAGTGAGGTGAACAGAGCCGGGGAGTGGTGGTAGGTGGTGGTGGGTGGTGGTAGGTGGTGGTAGGTGGTGGTGGTGGCGATGGTGGTGGGTGTTGCGAGGCGACTCACAGTGTTACAGTGTTGTGAGTCGCTGTCTTGCTCATTGTGGTGTTGGGGGGGATGGAGTGTCGTCTCTGATCTTACTCTCGTCCCAGATCCTGGTCTTCCGCTAATCTTATTGCCGATAGTGATATCGCTTTTCATGATGGTGCTGCAACTGCTGTTGTTGCTGCTTCTTTTGTTGCTGTTGCATCTGCTGATGCTGCTTTTGTAGTTGTTACTCTTTTTCTTGCTGCTGATAATGCCTGCAAATGCTCTTGAACTTATTGATGCTGCAACAGCCCCGTGCCGGCAAGCTCCTAAGGAGACTGATATTGGCAAGATAACTAAAGTAGGCGAAAGATTGATCGAGTGGTCTCTACAGGGAGAAACACTAGATGTCGCAGTCCTGTAGACCCAATATTTACTTGTATGTGCCTAACTAATGTATTCTGCTTGGTTGTATTTTACAGGAGCGGTTGTAGCTGATCTACGTCTTCCCAGGTCCTTTAGAACAGTGAGGATCAGCTGGAGGTGCTATAGAAAAAACTGTAGAGTATTATATATATATTATATATATATATATATATATATATATATATATATATATATATAGCGAGGATCAACTAACCTTTTGTATGTCCCTGACCCCCAGTAGCCCTGACCCCCAGTAGCCCTGACCTCCAGTAGCCCTGACCTCCAGTAGCCCTGACCTCCAGTAGCCCCGACCTCCAGTAGCCCCGACCTCCAGTAGCCCCGACCTCCAGTAGCCCTGACCTCCAGTAACCCAGACCTCCAGTAACCCTGACCTCCGCTAGCCCTGACCTCCAGAAGCCCTGACCTCCAGTAGCCCTGACCTCCAGTAACCCTGACCTCCAGTAGCCCGACCTCCAGTAGCCCCGACCTCCAGTAGCCCCGACCTCCAGTAGCCCTGACCTCCAGTAGCCCCGACCTCCAGTAGCCCCGACCTCCAGTAGCCCTGACCTCCAGTAACCCTGACCTCCAGTAGCCCTGACCTCCAGTAGCCCTGACCTCTCCTCATAGTTCTTACCTCTAATATTGCTGTTCTTGAAGAACAGCCTTGTGTTCCCTTGACCTACGCGAGCAGTCACCGTATGCAATTGCAGTCAATCTACGATAGTCTAGATCCTGGGGCTAGATTCACGAAAGCACTTACGCAAGCACTTACGCGTGTACATCTTTCCTCAATCTTTGACGGTTTTGGTTACATTTATTAAACAGTTTACAAGCATGAAAACTTCCCAATCTACTGTTGTTATTGTTATAAACAGCCTCCTGGAGCTTCGGAGCTCATTAACTATTTAATAATTGGAAACAAAGCCGCCAAAGATTGAGAAAAGATGTACAGGTTCGTAAGTGCTTGCGTAAGTGCTTTGTGAATCTGGCCCCTGGTAGGCCTGATATACGGTAGTCTAGACTCTAATGGACTTGTTTCACGATAGCCGTCGGCCCTAGTAGGCGTGATCTATGGTACTCATCAACCATCACGATAACTACAATCATCACTGACTTTGTCAGCGCTGCCACGAAGCATCACTCTCACTATCCAACAATCCCACAATCCTAACCACGGTCACCATA
>NC_091177.1:1151163-1196163 GCF_040958095.1 Procambarus clarkii | reverse complement strand
TTTTCTCTCTCTCAGATTCTTGAAGTATTTTCCCAAATGATACCTTGTATCTGGTCTCCTGCTCCCTACACCTATCTTCATTACATTGCATTTATTTGGGTTCAACTCTAACAACCATTTGTTCGACATTTCCTGCAGTTTGTCCAGGCCTTCTTGAAGTCTCAAGCTGTCCTCCTCTGTCTTAATCCTTCTCATAATTTTGGCGTCGTCAGCAAACATTGAGAGGAATGAGTCTATACCCTTTGGGAGATCATTTACGTATATCAGAAACAGGATAGGTCCAAGCACAGAGCCCTGTGGGACTCCACTGGTGACTTCACACCATTCTGAGGTCTCACCCCTCACTGTAACTCTCTGCTTCCTATTGTTTAGGTACTCCCTTACCCACTGGAGCGCCCTACCAGTTACTCCTGCCTGTTTCTCCAGCTTATGCATCAACATTTTATGGGGTACTGTGTCAAAGGCTTTCCGACAGTCCAAAAAAATGCAGTCCCCCCACCCTTCTCTTTCTTGCTTAATCTTTGTCACCTGATCGTAGAATTCTATCAAGCCTGTAAGGCAAGATTTACCCTCCCTGAACCCATGTTGATGGGTTGTCACGAAGTCTCTTCTCTCCAGATGTGTTACTATGTTTTTTCTCACAATCTTCTGTGTGTGTGTGTGTGTGTGTGTGTGTGTGTGTGTGTGTGTGTGTGTGTGTGTGTGTGTGTGTGTGTGTGTGTGTGTGTGTGTGTGTGTGTGTGTGCTTGCGGGCTTGCGTGCGCGCTTACATTACTGCATAAACTCAAACTTAGATAACATAGATTTTTTACAATCAGTTTTGAATTCTGACTGAAAAGAATTCGTACCAAAAGAAGAATTTTGGTACCAAGGCAAAGAGAAGAAGGTAGAGGAAGCTTAGGGAGGTGTGCCTCCAGGGGCTGTGCCTCCAGGGGCTGTGCCTCCAGGACTGTGCCTCCAGGACTGTGCCTCCAGGGGCTGTGCCTCCAGGGGCTGTGCCTCCAGGACTGTGCCTCCAGGGGCTGTGCCTCCAGGGGCTGTGCCTCCAGGGGCTGTGCCTCCAGGACTGTGCCTCCAGGGGCTGTGCCTCCAGGGGCTGTGCCTCCAGGGGCTGTGCCTCCAGGGGCTGTGCCTCCAGGACTGTGCCTCCAGGACTGTGCCTCCAGGGGCTGTGCCTCCAGGGGCTGTGCCTCCAGGGGCTGTGCCTCCAGGGGCTGTGCCTCCAGGACTGTGCCTCCAGGGCTGTGCCTCCAGGGGCTGTGCCTCCAGGACTGTGCCTCCAGGGGCTGTGCCTCCAGGACTGTGCCTCCAGGGGCTGTGCCTCCAGGACTGTGCCTCCAGGGGCTGTGCCTCCAGGACTGTGCCTCCAGGGGCTGTGCCTCCAGGACTGTGCCTCCAGGGGCTGTGCCTCCAGGACTGTGCCTCCAGGGGCTGTGCCTCCAGGACTGTGCCTCCAGGGGCTGTGCCTCCAGGACTGTACCTCCAGGGGCTGTGCCTCCAGGGGCTGTGCCTCCAGGACTGTGCCTCCAGGGGCTGTGCCTCCAGGACTGTGCCTCCAGGGGCTGTGCCTCCAGGACTGTGCCTCCAGGGGCTGTGCCTCCAGGACTGTGCCTCCAGGGGCTGTGCCTCCAGGACTGTGCCTCCAGGGGCTGTGCCTCCAGGACTGTGCCTCCAGGGGCTGTGCCTCCAGGACTGTGCCTCCAGGGGCTGTGCCTCCAGGACTGTGCCTCCAGGGGCTGTGCCTCCAGGACTGTGCCTCCAGGGGCTGTGCCTCCAGGACTGTGCCTCCAGGGGCTGTGCCTCCAGGACTGTGCCTCCAGGGGCTGTGCCTCCAGGACTGTGCCTCCAGGGGCTGTGCCTCCAGGACTGTGCCTCCAGGGGCTGTGCCTCCAGGGGCTGTGCCTCCAGGACTGTGCCTCCAGGGGCTGTGCCTCCAGGACTGTGCCTCCAGGAGCTGTGCCTCCAGGACTGTGCCTCCAGGGGCTGTGCCTCCAGGACTGTGCCTCCAGGGGCTGTGCCTCCAGGACTGTGCCTCCAGGGGCTGTGCCTCCAGGACTGTGCCTCCAGGGGCTGTGCCTCCAGGGGCTGTGCCTCCAGGGGCTGTGCCTCCAGGACTGTGCCTCCAGGGGCTGTGCCTCCAGGACTGTGCCTCCAGGACTGTGCCTCCAGGGGCTGTGCCTCCAGGACTGTGCCTCCAGGGGCTGTGCCTCCAGGACTGTGCCTCCAGGGGCTGTGCCTCCAGGGGCTGTGCCTCCAGGGACTGTGCCTCCAGGACTGTGCCTCCAGGGGCTGTGCCTCCAGGACTGTGCCTCCAGGGGCTGTGCCTCCAGGACTGTGCCTCCAGGGGCTGTGCCTCCAGGACTGTGCCTCCAGGGGCTGTGCCTCCAGGACTGTGCCTCCAGGGGCTGTGCCTCCAGGGGCTGTGCCTCCAGGGGCTGTGCCTCCAGGACTGTGCCTCCAGGGGCTGTGCCTCCAGGACTGTGCCTCCAGGGGCTGTGCCTCCAGGACTGTGCCTCCAGGGGCTGTGCCTCCAGGACTGTGCCTCCAGGGGCTGTGCCTCCAGGACTGTGCCTCCAGGGGCTGTGCCTCCAGGACTGTGCCTCCAGGGGCTGTGCCTCCAGGGGCTGTGCCTCCAGGACTGTGCCTCCAGGGGCTGTGCCTCCAGGGCTGTGCCTCCAGGACTGTGACTCCAGGGGCTGTGCCTCCAGGACTGTGCCTCCAGGACTGTGCCTCCAGGACTGTGCCTCCAGGGGCTGTGCCTCCAGGGGCTGTGCCTCCAGGACTGTGCCTCCAGGACTGTGCCTCCAGGGGCTGTGCCTCCAGGACTGTGCCTCCAGGGGCTGTGCCTCCAGGACTGTGCCTCCAGGGGCTGTGCCTCCAGGGGCTGTGCCTCCAGGGGCTGTACCTCCAGGGGCTGTACCTCCAGGGGCTGTACCTCCAGGGGCTGTGCCTCCAGGGGTTGTGCCTCCAAGGGCTGTGCCTCCTGGGGCTGTGCCTCCAGGGGCTGTACCTCCAGGGGCTGTACCTCCAGGACTGTGCCTCCAGGGGCTGTGCCTCCAAGGCTGACAATATCGGAAGGCTGAGAAAGGAAGTGTGATGTGCATCGCTCCTTGTGGACCCCCCCCCCCGTCCCGCAGGTCAGGTCTGAAGCCAGAACTATTAATAAGACACCCGAGGGGGGGGGGGGGCCACCCCTCACCAAAAAAAAAGCTGGCATCAAGACTGGCACTAAGACCTAGAGGGCCAGACAGAGCCCTCGGGTTAATCCGACACGCCGAAGGGGCCTCGATTGAGTGAGAGAGGCAGTGCTACGAGCCGGGGTCTTCCAGCACACGGCCAGGCAGACTCTCTCTCATCTTAACAATAACAACAACGTTCTTTCAGACAATTGTGATCTGAGAGCCGTTATGTAGATTGTTAAAAGCCATCACGTAGTGAGTGCCACGGCGAGGGTGTGTCGTGCCACCATAAAGTGGCATCGAATCACCTTAAAAGTGAGGTGATTCCATGAAATAAATAACTATGGCTCAAGCTTACCATCAAATGCCGTCGGGATGTTGGGGATATAGTCTCGGCTACCAACGTCTTTTGTACGGTCACAGTTGGTCAAGTGGTTAAGGTACCTTGTATGCCAGTTGCACAGTGCTCTTGGCTGTCTGGGTTCGAGTCACTTCTGGGGTGTGAAGTTTTCAGTTGCTTATTGGCTTGGGGACCATTCAAGATTATTCGCATATTATATATATATATATATATATATATATATATATATATATATATATATATATATATATATATATATATATATATATATATATTTACTTGTAAATTTAAAAAATAAGTATCTCCGGAGGCGTCAACAAATAATAATTATTATCAGTAACGAGAAACCCCGTAGGAGTCGTGATAAGGGTTCGAACCTACGCGCTGGGTGTTCCCGGGCACACGCCCCAGACGCAGCCCACCCACCTAAGGTGTCTCCCAACGTCAAGAAACTGTCGTACTAAAAGGGCCCCTTATCCTAACCTACCAGAGGACCCAAAATAGAAAACGGGGCAGTATGTCAATTTCGCGAGCCGCTACCATTTTTCTAGTGCGACCATTTTTGGCCGTACGTAGCGTATACGTCAAAATACGACGTGCTATTACGACGACGGGTTGCTAAACGACTAGAACCGCGACACGGTCAAAGAATTATCAGTAATATTATTGCCAGTGATAATTTTCTAATACTAATAATAATAACATTTTTTGTTTAAATCTAAGAATTATTAGAATAATTTCTAACATTAATGCTACACTTATTACCATTTTTAATTAACTAATAAATAAGTTTGAGGTTAGGAACGATGTTTCTCTCTTCCACACCTCGTTTTTTACTTTATTCTTTCTTTCTCCGTTATTCTCTCTCCATGTTTACCTCCATCTCTCACCTTCCCTCTCTCTCTCCCTCCCTCCCTCCTGCCTACCCTCTCCCTCCCTCCCTCCTGCCTACCCTCCCCCTCCCACCAACTCTCCCCTCACCTTCCATCTCGAGAACATAATGGAAGATGGCGCCTGGAGCGGTGCCGGCGACCAAGGTGTATTGGATGACCATTCCAAGTGGGGAGATGGGAGGGTGGGAGAGGGGAGGCTGGGAGAGGGGAAGTAGGGAGGTTGTTAGGAGAGGGAAAGTTGGGAGAGAGGGGGGAAGGTTAGTATAGGGAAAGTGGGTCGAGGGAATAGAGGCTGTAGATGGAACGGGGGACGAGGAGGAGAGTTTAAGTGAGGAGAGGGGGACATTGGGTCGGAGAACAGGGACAGGGAAAGAGAGAGGGAGAGAGGGAGAGAGGGAGAGAGAGAGAGAGAGAGAGAGAGAGAGAGAGAGAGAGAGAGAGAGAGAGAGAGAGAGAGAGAGAGAGAGAGAGAGAGAGAGAGAGAGAGAGAGAGAAAGGAGAGATGAAATGTGAAGGGAAAAAACAAAATCTCTTCTGACAGAAGGTCTCTTCTGACAGACGGTTTCTAATGGTGGGATTAACGTTCTCTTCCTTCCGTTCCAGGGAAAACACTTCCGTTCCACAGCTCGGAGCCCAAACCTGAGCAGCATGACTATTAAAACTATTATAATTTCCTATGGTCAGACCCCTTCAAAGTGTCACCATTTACCTGCAATTGTCAAATGTGCATTTTACTCCACAAAAGTCTTATTTCATTCGTTCAGCGCCGATTTTCGGCCCACGTCTGAATTTAGTTCCGACGTCAATGTGTGGTCTGTGGGTTTCAATGTGGTCTGAAATACCAATGTTGGTGTTATTCCTGCGTGGAAGTGGTTGATGCGTGTGATGAACAAGAGCGGTCCTCTGTGGCCCTGGGGCACTCCCTGGGGCACTCCTTGGGGCACCCCTGTTGCCCTGGGGCACCCGTGACGCCCTGGGGCACTCCCTAGGGCACCCCTGTCGCCCTGGGGCACTCCACGTACAACGTTCCCACTCCACCTTCACTCTATGCTCACTCTGTTTAGCTTGTCATAAAAATATCCCTAATTTAATTGTAAGAGAAGTGGATAGAGGGGAAGAAGGGAGAAGTGTAGAGGAAAAGTGATTGAATGGAGGAAGAATGACAACGTAAACGGGATAGGGACGAGGCGAAAAGCAACAGAAGCGACGTTGTTGTGTATACTAACTACTACAATACACATCTCTCTCTCTCCCTCCCTCTCTCTCTCTCTCTCTCTCTCTCTCTCTCTCTCTCTCTCTCTCTCTCTCTCCCTCTCCCTCTCTCTCTCTCTCTCTCTCTCTCTCTCTCTCTCTCTGTGTGAACCATCTTCCCTTCACCCGCGCCTCCTGCTCCTCTCATCTCCTCCTCCCTTCTTCCCTCTTCTACTACACTCAACCCCTGCAAGAGACTCGAACCCAGAAGGCTCAGGTGTTTGCGCACCTGAACACAAACGGTACGTTTGACCACTACACCTTGACCTTGAGATGATTCCGGGGCTTAGCGTCCCCGCGGCCCGGTCCTCGACCAGGCCTCGTCGTTGCTGGACGGGCCAACCAGGCTGTTGGACGCAGCAGCTCGCAGCCTGACGCATGAGTCACAGCCTGGTTGATCAGGTATCCTTTGGAGGTGATGGTAGCAGAGGTCGAAGGTGTAATGGGCGATAAGGTCGACCGGGAAAGGGAAAGTATGGTGTGGAGAGTTGGAAAAGTAGGGAAGTGGAAGATAAAAGAGATGGGGGAAGGAGAGGTGGGAAGGGAGAGGGATGGGGAGGGAAAGTCTTCGTTTCTGTTCCGGCTGGCGGGTTCCCACGCACTCTTAAGGTAAATAAAAAATTTACTTCTCTCACATCTTGCACGGTATTACAGTCTCTCTCTCCCTCAGTCTCTCTCTCTCTCTCCCTCAGTCTCTCTCTCTCTCTCCCTCAGTCTCTCTCTCTCTCTCTCTCTCTCTCTCTCTCTCTCTCTCTCTCTCTCTCTCTCTCTCTCTCTCTCTCTCTCTCTCTCTCTCTCTCTCTCTCTCTCTCCCTCAGTCTCTCTCTCTCTCTCAGTCTCTCTCTCTCCCTCAGTCTCTCTCTCTCCCTCAGTCTCTCTCTCTCCCTCAGTCTCTCTCTCTCTCTCTCTCCCTCAGTCTCTCTCTCTCCCTCAGTCTCTCTCTCTCCCTCAGTCTCTCTCTCTCCCTCAGTCTCTCTCTCTCCCTCAGTCTCTCTCTCTCCCTCAGTCTCTCTCCCTCAGTCTCTCTCTCTCTCTCTCTCTCTCTCTCTCTCTCTCTCTCTCTCTCTCTCTCCCACTTCTCACTGCTCTCCTCTCCCCCTTTCATATCTTACCTAGTCTCTCTCATTCCTCATCTTAATCGTCTCTCATTTCACATTTTCTCTTTTACATCTCTCATCATCTACTCTCTCTCTCTCTCTCTCTCTCTCTCTCTCTCTCTCTCTCTCTCTCTCTCTCTCTCTCTCTCTCTCCCTCCCTCTCTCTCTCTCTCTCATCTCAGCTCTCCTCTTCCGTCTTCTATAAATTGTTTCTCCCGACTCAATTTCAAAACCCCAGCTTCACAAATATGGACTTACCACCCTCACTCTAGATGCTCTTCTACCTATTCCATCAAACCCCCAACACCCCCTTTTCACTCTAAATCTCTCTCCTCCTCCCCTATCTTTCACTCTCTCCCAACAAAACACTCTTCCTTCCACCTCTCCTCGCACTTGCCCTCTGTCCTAATGTAGTAAACTATGAAGAGCAGACGTTCTCAATATCATGTGGTTTCGCCACTTATTGTTTTGAGAGGGAGGTATTGTTTGGTTTCCGTACTTATTGTTTTTTTGGAAGACGTAATGAAGGCCTCAATTTTGTATTTATATTTGTTATTTTCCTGTTTGTTTTTTTCTTGGCATAACGAATTTATTTATTTTATTGTTCTTCCGCGGATATAATTTTAGTGAATTTGTTGGCTTACAATACTACATGAGTTTGGGCTTCATCTTAAACGGCAAGACGCGGCGTTATTGCTTTGTTATTGACGTTTCAGATGTACAACACACACTCGGGCGATTATCGGGTGTGTTCCAACACTGTATCATGGACAACAATGGCGCGTTGGGGAAAACGTTGGAAGGGGGAATTAATTCAGCCTTGCGAAATTGAACACAAGTCTTTACATTCTTCGTGCAAATGTATCAGTTTCATTTAAATTTTCATCTCTCCCTCTCTCTCTGCCTGTCTGTGTTTATTTTGTTATGTTTGTCTTCCTGTTTCTCTCCTTTTTGTATAGGTGGAAGGAGGAGTAGACGCCTTCTGACTCCTGTTAGCAAGCCAAGAGTTCTTCCTTCCTATAGTTTATACCAACCACTTGGGCTGGACGGTAGAGCGACGGTCTCGCTTCATGCAGGTCGGAGTTCAATCCCCGACCGTCCAACTGGTTAGGCACCATTCCTTTCCTCCCGTCCCATCCCAAATCCTTATCCTGACCCCTTCTAAGTGCTGTATAGTCGTAATGGCTTGGTGCTTTTTCCCTGATAGTTCGCTCCCTCACATAGTTCATAGTAAGCCTTATCATACTACTATTCCTCCTGGAACACGAACCGCCAATAAGATTTTAATCCTAGATCTGCGATTACTGCTGAGTGAACAGGGAGCGAACAGTTTGGGAGTGGATCCCAGTCAATCCTCCCCCGGGTTTTGTCACGGAGCGAGTGAATGGAACATGTGTGTGGTGGCATATATGTGCGGTGTCGTGTGTGTGTGTGTGTGTGTGTGTGTGTGTGTGTGTGTGTGTGTGTGTGTGTGTGTGTGTGTGTGTGTGTGTGTGTGTGTGTGTGTGAGTGCGTGTGTGTGTGTGTGTGTATTCACCTAGTTGTGCCTGCTAGTGCCTGTTTCTGTTTCGCCCGGGATTCGAATCCGGTGACTTACGAATGAGAATCGAAGATATTCACAGCATGACCAAGGGGTCCTCTTTGGGGGAGTGGAACTATCAGGGGAAAGCGTCAAGCCATTACGGCTATATATAATCGTAATAGCTTGACGTTTTCCCCTGATAATTCCCCTTCCCCTCACATCCTCTGCTCCTCCCCCCCCCTCTCTCTCTCTCTCTCTCTCTCTCTCTCTCTCTCTCTCTGCGAAATAATATTGACTTGCAATTCTCTATATAAATATCTCCAGTACTCTTCCTTACAGACAATGACTATCGTTAATCAGCTCCCGGCTCAACGAGAGCGTTCAGCGAGTGGATAAAAACGCTAAAATAAAACGAGGAAAACTCCCCTCGCCAAATTTACATCTCGCAAACAAACTAGTAAATCTTGAGAGAAAGCTTCTGCACCAATTTCCTGGGTGAGGGGGGGGTCTAGGAGAGGGGGGGGAGGGGGGAGGGGTCAGGGGTCAGGGGTCAGGGTGAGGGGGGAGGGGTCAGGGTGAGGGGTGAGGGGTGAGGGGGGAAGGGTCAGGGGTCAGGGTGAGGGGGGGAGGGGTCAGGGGTCAGGGTGAGGGGGGAGGGGTCAGGGGTCAGGGTGAGGGGTGAGGGGGGAGGGGTCAAGGAATGGGAAACAAACGGATCAGGTAAAGAAGAGAGAGAGTTAGGAAGAGAGAGTGCCACCAGTGGTCAGTGTGAGAGCCAGGGAGAGTGCCACCAGTGGTCAGTGTGAGAGCCAGGGAGAGTGCCACCAGTGGTCAGTGTGAGAGCCAGGGAGAGTGCCACCAGTGGTCAGTGTGAGAGCCAGAGAGTGCCACCAGTGGTCAGTGTGAGAGCCAGGGAGAGTGCCACCAGAGGTCAGTGTGAGAGCCAGAGAGAGTGCCACCAGAGGTCAGTGTGAGAGCCAGGGAGAGTGCCACCAGTGGTCAGTGTGAGAGCCAGGGAGAGTGCCACCAGTGGTCAGTGTGAGAGCCAGGGAGAGTGCCACCAGTGGTCAGTGTGAGAGCCAGGGAGAGTGCCACCAGTGGTCAGTGTGAGAGCCAGGGAGAGTGCCACCAGTGGTCAGTGTGAGAGCCAGGGAGAGTGCCACCAGAGGTCAGTGTGAGAGCCAGGGAGAGTGCCACCAGTGGTCAGTGTGAGAGCCAGGGAGAGTGCCACCAGTGGTCAGTGTGAGAGCCAGGGAGAGAGCCACCAGTGGTCAGTGTGAGAGCCAGAGAGAGTGCCACCAGAGGTCAGTGTGAGAGCCAGGGAGAGTGCCACCAGAGGTCAGTGTGAGAGCCAGGGAGAGTGCCACCAGCGGTCAGTGTGAGAGCCAGAGAGAGTGCCACCAGCGGTCAGTGTGAGAGCCAGAGAGAGTGCCACCAGAGGTCAGTGTGAGAGCCAGGGAGAGTGCCACCAGCGGTCAGAGTGAGAGCCAGGGAGAGTGCCACCAGCGGTCAGTGTGAGAGCCAGAGAGAGTGCCACCAGAGGTCAGTGTGAGAGCCAGGGAGAGTGCCACCAGCGGTCAGTGTGAGAGCCAGAGAGAGTGCCACCAGAGGTCAGTGTGAGAGCCAGGGAGAGTGCCACCAGAGGTCAGTGTGAGAGCCAGGGAGAGTGCCACCAGAGGTCAGTGTGAGAGCCAGAGAGAGTGCCACCAGAGGTCAGTGTGAGAGCCAGGGAGAGTGCCACCAGAGGTCAGTGTGAGAGCCAGGAAGAGTGCCACCAGAGGTCAGTGTGAGAGCCAGAGAGAGTGCCACCAGTGGTCAGTGTGAGAGCCAGGGAGAGTGCCACCAGAGGTCAGTGTGAGAGCCAGGGAGAGTGCCACCAGAGGTCAGTGTGAGAGCCAGAGAGAGTGCCACCAGTGGTCAGTGTGAGAGCCAGGGAGAGTGCCACCAGAGGTCAGTGTGAGAGCCAGGGAGAGTGCCACCAGAGGTCAGTGTGAGAGCCAGGGAGAGTGCCACCAGTGGTCAGTGTGAGAGCCAGGGAGAGTGCCACCAGAGGTCAGTGTGAGAGCCAGGGAGAGTGCCACCAGTGGTCAGTGTGAGAGCCAGGGAGAGTGCCACCAGAGGTCAGTGTGAGAGCCAGGGAGAGTGCCACCAGTGGTCAGTGTGAGAGCCAGGGAGAGTGCCACCAGAGGTCAGTGTGAGAGCCAGGGAGAGTGCCACCAGTGGTCAGTGTGAGAGCCAGGGAGAGTGCCACCAGAGGTCAGTGTGAGAGCCAGGGAGAGTGCCACCAGTGGTCAGTGTGAGAGCCAGGGAGAGTGCCACCAGAGGTCAGTGTGAGAGCCAGGGAGAGTGCCACCAGTGGTCAGTGTGAGAGCCAGGGAGAGTGCCACCAGAGGTCAGTGTGAGAGCCAGGGAGAGTGCCACCAGTGGTCAGTGTGAGAGCCAGGGAGAGTGCCACCAGAGGTCAGTGTGAGAGCCAGGGAGAGTGCCACCAGTGGTCAGTGTGAGAGCCAGGGAGAGTGCCACCAGAGGTCAGTGTGAGAGCCAGAGAGACCTTCCCCTCTCACACCCTTGAGGTGGTTGTTGCTGTTGTTGTTTCAGATTTAGCTACTCAGAGCGAAGTGTCCATGTAGCACGGGCTATGGTGATCCCGTAATTCCCTGAGGTATTGTGGGGAGTTTATTGAGTGTACTTACCTACCTTAACTTACCCCAGAAACGCATTCAAAAAAGTTAACATTGTGTTCATTCAAAACGGGAATTTAAGAACATAAGAACATAAGAACAAGGTAACTGCAGAAGGGCTATTGGCCCATACGAGGCAGCTCCTATTTATAACCACCCAATTCCACTCATATACATGTCCAACCCACGTTTGAAACAATCGAGGGACCCCACCTCCACCACGTTACGCGGTAATTGGTTCCACGAATCAACAACCTTGTTACCGAACCAGTATTTACCCAAGTCTTTCCTAAATCTAAACTCAAATATAAATTATTTCTCAAACATAAATTAAAATTAAAGTATATTATCATATTGTGCATATATAGACATAGGTTAGGTGTTTAGGTTCTGTTGGCGATTATTTGTATTTGTAGTACGTGGGTGAAGCATTTTCAGCGTCGCGGTTCGAACAATAGTCGTCAGTGAAGCACTTGTTCCGGAAGTGTTCGAACGTCATCAGTTGTGAGTCGTGTGTAAACCGTTTTTCATTCATAAACAGGTTTGGCGGGTGCATGGAATCACTTTTGGGTCTTTGTTTGGAGGACGGGCTGGGATGTAATGGACTTGAGTCGAGGACGGGTTGGTAAATGCTTCACCCACGTACTACAAATACAAATAATCGCCAACAGAACCTAAACACCTAACCTAACCAATGCCAAAATATGCACAGTATACTAATAAATAACAAAATTAATTTATATTTGAGAAAATTTATATTTTGAATGAACAGCATGTCAGAATTGATGCATGCGTCTGTGGGGTCGACCGCTGGATGGAATGGACTTGGTCTGAGGACGAGTTGCCGTAAAAATAACAACGGTTTCGCCTAGCCATAAACAAACTACACCCGACCTAACCAAACCTACCGACGCAATAGCTCACAAAACGTCCATATTACACGGTTTTAATTTATACTAAAATCCTGCAATTTTTGACGAATTGGTCGATTCCCTTGCAAAGCGATAATCTAAGTGAGAGGACAGGATAAAGGCGGTGTAATTGTTGTTGGTTGCAATGTTTCGTGAGAAGTGATCAGCTTGCACGACACTCCAGCTGTGCTGCAACACATGTGCTCGCTGTGTGATTATTGTCGCAGAGTAAAACTACCTTAATGGCACCAGTTATATGAGGATATCTAATTGACTGTTGGCCTTGTGTATGGAGAGGTGGATGTAATTAGCATCTCTCTCTCTCTCTCTCTCTCTCTCTCTCTCTCTCTCTCTCTCTCTCTCTCTCTCTCTCTCTCTCCTCTCTCTCTCGTCTCTCTCTCTCTCTCTCCGTCTCTCTCCGTCTCTCTCCGTCTCTCTCCGTCTCTCTCCGTCTCTCTCCGTCTCTTTCCCTCTCTCTCCCTCTCTCTCCCTCTCTCTCCCTCTCTCTCCCTCTCTCTCTCTCTCTCTCTCTCTCTCTCTCTCTCTCTCTCTCTCTCATTATTTCCGTTTCCCTGGCCCAGGCAGGAACACTGTATCAAATATCAAGTGCAAAATAAACAGATATTGCAGCGAGGGGTCCCAGGGCAGTGTTGCCACATGCTGGGAGTCTGTTTATGACCTCGTAAAACTTGGCAACCATTCCTGGCCTGATAACATTTCATTGGAATTTTGAATTTCATATTTTTTTTATATATATATAAGATACACGTGTATGTTGAATGTGCTTTGGTTGAGATGGCGGAAAGAGATATAGTTAAATGTAATGTAACAAAGCTATTGGGTGAATTTATTTTATGTATTTGTGACAATGGGGAATTGTTTTCAAATGAATATTATCAGCTGTCAAATGGGAACGCATTAAAATGATGGGGTCACTCTTGGCGGCAATATAATTTTATTGTTACAAACCAATTCCGAATTCGGGCTCAACAGCCGCATTAAAAGTAGCCGAAGAGCGAGAAGAAAGATGGCAACACCGCCAGCCAGTCTGGCATCTCCGCTCAGGGTTGCCAACCTTAGCACTAATCACAGGGATGAGAGAGGGCCTTCAAATTTAACTTAGAAATATAAATAGGATATTATCCTTCATATCAAAAAGGATATCAAAAAGGACATTAAAAGGATATCATCAGTGGCATATGTTACATTGGCCAACATAAGAACTGCCTTTAGAATTTGTGTAAGGAATTGTTCAGGAGCTTGTATAACACATATGTCAGACCAATATTAGAGTATGCAGCTTCAGCCTGGAGTCCATAGCCAGTTAAACACAAGGGAAAGTTAGAGAAGATTCAGAAGTATGCCACCAGCAAAGTCCCAGAACTGAGAGGAATGAGCTACGAGGAAAGGCTACGGGAGCTAAACCTCACGTCCCTGAAAGACAGAAGAGTAAGGGGAGACATGATAACCACCTATAAAATTCTCAGGGGATTGACAGGGTGGACAAAGACAAACTCTTCAGCAAGGGTGGAACACAAACAATGGGACACAGGTGGAAACTTAGTACCCAAATGAGCCACAGAGACATTAGAAAGATTTTTTCAATGTCAAAGTTAACAAATAGAATGCATTAAGTAGTGATGTGGTGGAGGCAGACTCCATACACAGTTTCAAAGGTAGATTTAATAGAGCCCAACAGGCTCCAGCATCTGTACACCAGTTGATTGACAGGAGCTGTTCATTTGAGACAGTTAAGTAAGTCCCAGCTGCGTCTGGGTACAAGTGACAGGATGAACAACCCAGCGGGATTTCTTCCTATTGGGGAGTGTTGTACATGTTACTATGGCGGTGTGTCCACTCACAGGATGAGTGGCGCTGCCCAATAAACTCGCCCCTCGGGGCAAAATAAAAAAATAAAAATATTGACAGTTGAGAGGCGGGACCAAAGAGCCAAAGCTCAACCCCCTGCAAGCACAAGTAGCCGAGTACACACACACACAGGAGGCACTAAATTACAGGCCTGTATGACTGACAAATATTCAGTGTCAAATGATGGAAAATGTAATGAGATTGAAAATAATTGAACACTTGGAGATGACAAACTTTGCAACAAAAGGTCATATGGATTTATAAGGCGAAAGTCGTGCCTGACAAATGTGATTGAATTCTATGACAAGGTTAAGAAAATTAGACAGGAAAAAAAGAAAAAGAAGGCTGGGTAGGCTGTATTTTCCTGGATAGTCAAAAGCATTTGATACTGTTCCTTTTGAAAGGCCGGTGTACAAGCTAGAGAAGTTTAGTTCATTTATTATGCACCCCATACCCATCCTGTGGGTGGTAGTGGCAAGGGTTACAGAGGTAGACAATGGGCTCAGGGACTGAACCCCATAATTCATTAAGCTATGCAAGTTACAATCTTGATGAGCTAATTACAAAATTCAATATAAGTCGTCACATCAACAATGGGTTCGAGATCGACCTCAAGTACAGGTTCTAAATTAAGCAACTAGAGAAGCAAGCGGAGATCACCGGAAAGACACTGAACTGGATAAGGGAGTACCTGACAGACAGAAAACAGAGTCTCAGTCAGAGTTGAGGTCTGGAGCTGATGGAAGGTAGCAGATGAGGTTCCCCAAGGATCAGTCTTGGGACCTTGCTGTTTCTGATTTATGTGAATGACTTCCCGAGGGCGTAAGCTCGTACATACTAATGTTTATAGGCGATGTAAAGCTAATGTAGCATGTTTAAACTTAGGAGGAGAACGAAAATAATTTAGGAGTACATATAATTCCATCACTGTCTCCAGAGGACCACACAAAGGGCAGCAGACGGGTCGCTGCCAAACATTAGAACTATCGTTTAGAAACCTAAACCATGCCTCCCTCAAGAAAATCTACACAGCCTTCTGAAATATAAATATATATATATATATATATATATATATATATATATATATATATATATATATATATATATATATATATATATATATATATATATATGTCGTACCTAGTAGCCAGAACGCACTTCTCAGCCTACTGTGCAAGGCCAAATTTGCCTAATAAGCCAAGTTTTCCTGAATTAATATATTTTCTCTAATTTTTTTCTTATGAAATGATAAAGCTACCCATTTCATTATGTATGAGGTCAATTTTTTTTTATTGGAGTTAAAATTAGCGTAGATAGATGACTGAACCTAACCAACCCTACCTAACCTAACTTAACCTATCTTTATAGGTTAGGTTAGGTTAGGTAGCCGAAAAAGTTAGGTTAGGTTAGGTTAGGTAGGTTAGGTAGTCAAAAAACAATTAATTCATGAAAACTTGGCTTATTAGGCAAATCGGGCCTTGCATAGTAGGCTCAGTAGTGCGTTCTGGCTACTAGGTACGACTTATATATATATATATATATATATATATATATATATATATATATATATATATATATATATATATATATATATATATATATATATATAAACAGTTGTTTAATTCCCGGGTACCTGTTTACTGCTAGGTGAACAGCTCCATTAGGAGAAAGGAGACGTGGCCGATCATTTCTGCCTCGCCCGGGAATCAAACCCGGGATCTCGGACTGTAAGTCGAGAATGAAACCAATTACCCAAAGACAGAGAACGCGAAGCCAAACAATGTAACTCATTAAGGATGAGGTTGAGTACCTACCAAGGAGGTACACGACCAGGACACTCCTCGCGAGGAGTTTCTCGTGAGGAGTTTAACAAGAAGAAAGAAGCTTCCACACACACCTTGAGCAAGCCACACACACCTTGAGCAAGCCACACACACCTTGAGCAAGCCACACACACGGCAACACTCATTATGATACTGGGAACTGGGGAGCTACCAGACAGCTGAAGGATGGCAAGTCATGAACCATTCAACTAGTCTATCACAACTTTTTTATTGTTGGGGGATTCCCTTTCTCTGTACTCACCTAGTTGTGCTTGCGGGGGTTGAGCTCTGGCTCTTTGGTCCCGCCTCTGTGGCTGTCATGTATTGTGGCTTCTCTGGCAACCTACCAGAATGGCCAAGTTGGAGGAGAAGACTTTTGCAACAGAGTAATGACAATCCCGGGCGCCGGAGAGAAACAATGGGCAGAGTTTCTTTCACCCTATGCCCCTGTTACCTAGCAGTAAATAGGTACCTGGGTGTTAGTCAGCTGTCACGGGCTGTTTCCTAGGGGTGGAGGCCTGGTCGAGGACCGGGCCGCGGGGACACTAAAGCCCCGAAATCATCTCAAGATAATCTCAAGAAGGCACCATGAGAACGACCCGTGACACAGCTAAGTGTCGTCTTCCTGGTGCATGCTGGGCCAGGGTTCATTAAGCATTTACACAACCACTTACGAAACCTGTACATCTTTCCTCAATCGTGGCGGCTTTGTTTACATTTACTAAACAGATTATGAGATTCGAAACTTCACAACCCAATGTTATTATCGTTATTAATACCCTTGTAGTGCTTCGGAACTCATGAACTGTTTAATAAATGAAAATCTTGACAACATGTTTGAGGAAAGATGTACAGGTTTCGCAAGTGGCTGCCAAACGCTTGATGAAGCCTGGCCAAGACGTGGCTACTCTATAGTCCGAGAAGAATGACAGGTATCTGTCACTGAGCTTGACATGCACCCTTGACACCCACCTGCCACTTAGCGGTCAACAGCCCGCCGCGCCTGCAGTAAGGAGCCACACAATCTCCAGAGATCCACAATCTCTATACGACTGGGCCACAAGTGCCACTTTGTCTCTACAGGATCCTGGAATCTTTGACCTTCGGGTCAAAACAGGCGACGAACATTTCTCACCGTTTGATTTGTGACTCCTCGAAGCTATATATATATCCAAGGGCTGCCACCTTCTTGTTCCAACGTTACTGCGTAGTTAATTCATAGGCCATCGATCATTTTGATAGGTAAGCACTCTCACCACCACCCCCCTACAACCACCACCACCCTCCCCACAACCACCACCCTCACCCACAACCACCGCTATCCCCCCCCCTCCCGCACCACCATCACCACATCCACCCCCTGCACGCCCCTCCACTTCACCTTAGTTTACCTAGTCCAATATTAATAACCCACCCAGACTTTTATCTCAACCCAAACTGGATGAAGTTGGTCTCCCAGTATGACCTAGGCTCCTAGAGCACACTCTCGACTCAGCCACAGCCGCTGCCCGCATCTGTGGCCCGCCTCCAGGCCCCTTCGCTAATACTGGGAGAGGAAAAAAAAAAGGGAAATATTAACTCGTGGGTCCAAGAAGTATCTCGGTAAACAATTTGCTTTCTTTTATTATGTAGGAAAAGGGAGACGTCTGGAGTGGCCATGATGACGGTTCGCGATGCTCGCGTCTTGCAAGGAGCTACGCAAATGTCTCAATTTTTTCTTGCAGAAAACAAATATTTAAGGTTAAAATGTCGAGACGATAATGTAATAATTAGGAGAACGCGCTCAGCTAGTTTGGCTATATAGCAATTGGAAGAGATGTGAGGGGCGAGGGAAGGCTTGGGGCCCAATCACAGTGGACTATCGGGGATCGAACACCGACCCTGCAAGAAGCAAGGCCGTCCCGTGGCCGGGTAGTCCAAATGGTTGGGACCGCAACCAGGAAAACAGGGTGATGCAAAATTCTAGTTGGACTCACACAGATATTTCAAAACCAGACAGGTGTCTATTGTACGTTATCTTCACTCACGTGTCTTTAAACATGTGTCTATTGTAAGTTATCTTCACTCACACGTCTTTAAACACGTGTCTATTGTAAGTTATCTTCACTCACACGTCTTTAAACACGTGTCTATTGTAAGTTATCTTCACTCACACGTCTTTAAACACGTGTCTATTGTACGTTATCTTCACTCACACGTCTTTAAACACGTGTCTATTGTACGTTATCTTTACTCACACGTCTTTAAACACGTGTCTATTGTACGTTATCTTTACTCACACGTCTTTAAACACGTGTCTATTGTACGTTATCTTTACTCACACGTCTTTAAACACGTGTCTATTGTACGTTATCTTCACTCACACGTCTTTAAACACGTGTCTATTGTACGTTATCTTTACTGACACGTCTTTAAACACGTGTCTATTGTACGTTATCTTCACTCACACGTCTTCAAACACGTGTCTATTGTACGTTATCTTCACTCACACGTCTTTAAACACGTGTCTATTGTACGTTATCTTCACTCACACGTCTTTAAAGAGGCCCTTTTTTTGCACTTTTGCACGGTAATTATAGTCTCACATCTTTAAACATGTGCTTTTGTTGTTTCAAAAGTTTCATAACTCCGCAAATAGGCAACAAATCCAAGTCGAAGCAAATAAACCTATCAGAGTAAGTAAAAAAATCATATATATATAAAAAAAACTAAATCGGCCCATTACCGACACTGATTGTCGCAAATCCCAAGAGAAGGTACCAAGAGAAGGTACCATGTATGTACACAGTCTAGATAATAGTGATTAGCAGACGTGAACGCCAGAGGTCCTCCTATACCAACGACTGTGCATTCCCAGAATTTAACCCATAAGAGTTGAAATTGAAATTGAAATTGAAATAAGTTTATTGAGGTAAAATACACACAAAGGGATGAGGTAGCTCAAGCTATTCTCACCCCGTTCAGTACAACGTGTTAATATATACATAGACACACATCACAAATAAACACATTACCAAACATTCTGAGAGGTAAACATATACATTTCCTCCCTCACAAGTAGTATGGTATCAGACGTACACACAAATACTTTTATGACCTAGGTATACTGTATAGACAAGTTGCAAGACACCTGCAGATAATTCAACAAAATATTACAATCTTGGTGCAAAATTCTTATATCTCTCAAGAATATCATCAACCTTTCCGTTGTGACACATCCAGGCTATTTGTTCAGGAACAGTCCTTATCTCAGTGTTTCTATATACATTAATCAACGGACAATCAAGAATATAATGGGCAAGGGTGTGAGACCTTAACATACCACATAGTTTACACTTCGTGTCATTACCATGAACATCTATCCCATAGCACCCATAAGAGTCACCAAATTCTTTGGTGACTCAACCCGTCCTCACACTAGGCTGGTTAAAGCAGCGGCCGTCCTCCCCAGTCGTATTTATCAATTTTAACATACTGTGTATTCAAAATTGGTTTGTTCTCATATATAAATTAATAGTATTATTTATACAAAATTCTATTTATAGTTAGGCCGTAGGTTAGGTTAGGTGTTTAGGTTGTGTTGGCGATTATTTGCGTTTGAAGCACACGTGGGTGAAGCATTTATATAATTGCGGTTCGAACAGAGGACGTGAGCGAAGCATTTGTTCCGGAAGTGTTCGGACGTCATCAGTAGTGAGTCGTGTGTGTGTGTAAACCGCCTTTCATTCATAATCAGTGGGTGTGGCGAAATTTAAACACACAGTATGTTAAAATTGATATATGTGTCTGGGGAGGACGGCCGCTGCTTGGCCGTCGCGTCCACCTCTCCCCCCCCTCCCAAAAGTATCAACAAACATCAGCTGATAGCAGCGTCCGCAGCCTCGTCTCTATGGGGCGACGTGACACGTGAGAGGTGATCCTACTCTGTCATCCCCTCTCCTTTGTGGGGCCTCGGGGATGATAGGATAGGTGGCCAGGCCCTGAACTGAGGGGTCTCTGGGATGATGGGAAAAGTGATGAGCCTGGTGGACCTGGGATGGGCTCCAGGGACGAGAAGTTATATATACCTCGCTAGGATGGTTTAGCAACTTTTATTTGTCGTGCTGCTAGCTATATTGTTGTTATAGATTCAGCTACTCGGAACAAGTTCCAAGTAGCACGGGCTATGGTGAGCCCGTAGTGGACTTACCTGGCACAGAAGCGGGGCTGTAACTGTGCTAGCTATACCTAGGAGCAGCCTAATATATCGCCGCCTCACTTTACTATTTTCTAGTACTTTACATCTCTATTCCTATTTGATTGTTTAATTATTCACGTTTCTCATATTGATAAAAAAGAATACTGAATAACATTATAATTTCGTAAATGTCAATCTAAAAGATTGTAAATAATTACCCAACGTAATGTCTTGCAAACAATGCTATTATAATACGAAAAGTCTACAAAGGCTAGACCCTCAAAATTTTATCAAGTTTTTTTTCAAATGTGTGACTTTAAGACTATCATCTTCATTTGTCTCTGGTGATAAACCCTGGCAACCCATCAATCATGCTTAAAAAAGAGAAAGAGAAAGGGAGCGAGTGAATGACCGCGGGATATAACAGGACATAGTGGTACATACAGATAGAGAGGAGGGGAAGGTAGGTAGGTAGGACTGAGGATAAAAGGGAAGGGGGAGAGCAAACGACTGATGATTGATCACTAGTATTGGCAGTGGTGTTTGTATCAAAATATGTGACTTGGGTAGTTTACGAGGACACAGGACGTTCGATATATAAATGTTTTTTAAATTAACTAATGTAGCACAAGCTAAGTTAACCTAGGCTAAACTAACCTAGCCTAAGCTACACTAACCTAACGCAATTGTGTGGTATATTAAAATCATGATTGGTTCTGGCAATGATATTGGTCTGGCTTATACGGTCAATAACTCTCTGGAGGGTTATTAAGGTTGCCACAATACTTACCAAACTGTTAACTTTCAGCGTACAGTCAGTCGTGCAGTGCCACCTCCCTTTGCACACCTTCCTTTGCCCAGCCATCATATTGTCTATCTATTTCTGTAATTGATGTGACCAATGTTGCGGTACCCTACACGTCCCTCTGTACCCACTGCTACTGTAATGATGCTCCTCGCCTCTGTGAGTGTGCTGTAGTAGTCCTGAACATAGCCCAGACCTACAGTAGACTCTCACAACACACACCCAGAACTGCGGGACAATGCATGAAATATCACCATGTTTTACACTACAGCAGCTTTCGGGGCTTAGCAGATTCACCATGCATCAAACTTTAGCCTTGCGTTCCCCTAATTATACTGAGTTGGGTATACCTCCTGTCTGAGACCGGGCCGCGGGGACGTTGATCCCTGGGAACCAGCACAAAAGGTAAACCACGATACATGATACCTGGTCAGTTTTTGTGCTTGCCTCAATGACCGCGTGAGGACCATAAGGAAATTTGATAAATTCGTATTTATTAAAAAAAATGAATTATACCGAAAATGGAATTGCAGCAATTAATATATACCTAAATAATTTAAAACATCAGACACGTAGAGGAGGGACGAGAGAGAGAGAGAGAGAGAGAGAGAGAGAGAGAGAGAGAGAGAGAGAGAGAGAGAGAGAGAGAGAGAGAGAGAGAGAGAGAGAGAGAGAGAGAGAGAGAGAGAGAGAGAGACGAGGAATAAAAGCAGACCCGGCAACATGCTGATAAACAGGAAGGAGGGGCAAAAAGTCTATTAACACATGTATACACCAGCCGGTAGAGAAAAAAATTAAATAAAGAGCAAAAAAAAAAAAAGAGAGAGAACAAGAAAAGGAGGAGGCGGAAGGTAAGGGCCGAGGCCGACCAGAAGAATAGGCAGAATGTTACAGAAAAAATGCGTCAGACAGGAAGAGGCAGAGAGAGAGAGAGAGAGAGAGAGAGAGAGAGAGAGAGAGAGAGAGAGAGAGAGAGAGAGAGAGAGAGAGAGAGAGAGAGAGAGAGAGAGAGAGAGAGAGAGAGAGAGAGAGAGAGAGAGAGAGAGAGAGAGAAAGAAGGGGGGGTGGACATGTTGGCGGGGAGGGGGGAGGGGGTCGCAGTTGTGGGGTGAAATTGGTTGTGGTTGATAAGGAGTGAGAGGAGTCGTGGTTGGCATAGAGGGACGAGAGGAATAGTGGTTGTTAGAGAGAGGGAGGTCGTGGTTGGGAGAGAGAGAGATGTAGATGTGGTGGTGGTGGTGGGGGTCGTGGTTGATAAGGGGTGAGAAAGGTCGTGGTTGTGAGAGGTCGTCCTTGAGTGGGAAAGAAGAGAGGGGTCGGGGTTGTGACAGAGGAAAGGTCGTGCTTGAAAGAGACAGGAGAGAGAAATCGTGCTTGTGAGAGGCGAGAGAAAGAGGATGGGGAAAAGGGCGAGAGAGAGAGAGAGAGAGAGAGAGAGAGAGAGAGAGAGAGAGAGAGAGAGAGAGAGAGAGAGAAAGAGAGAAAGAGAGAAAGAGAGAAAGAGAGAGAGAGAGAGAGAGAGAGAGAGAGAGAGAGAGAGAGAGAGAGAGAGAGAGAGAGAGAGAGAGAGAGAGAGAGAGAGAGAGAGAGAGAGAGCCCGAGTCCATTTAGTAAAAAAAAAAGAAATTTGAATAGAAAAAATTCACAATTACAGATTTTTGAAGTTTGCTTCTCTGTTAATTCAAATATTTGTTTGTCTGTAAATATCCAAGTTTATCTGTCTTGGTTGTCTTGGTTGTCTTGGTTGTCTTGTCCGTGGTGAGAAACATCCACCTTTTGACAACAACATATAAAATAAAAATGCTTAAAATATAAATTAAAATGACATGAATATAAACTGATGAGGAACAATGGAGTGTGGCATAAGATGACTGAGCAATTATTGGGATCGTCTCAAAGCTCCCCAAATGTACTCACTAGCAAGGAGACGAGACAGATATCAAATAATATACACGTGGAAAATACTGGAGGGCCAGGTCCCAAATCTACACAGTAAAATAACAACGTACTGGAGTGAACGATATGGAAGAAAATGCAGAATAGAACCAGTGAAGAGCAGAGGTGCCATAGGCACAATCAGAGAACACTGTATAAACATCAGAGGTCTACGGCTTTTCAACGTCCTCCCAGCGAGCATAAGAAATATTGCCGGAACAACCGTGGACATCTTCAAGATAAAACTAGATCGTTTTCTCCAAGGAGTGCCGGACCAACCGGGCTGTGGTGGGTATGTGGGCCTGCGGGCCGCTCCAAGCAACAGCCTAGTGGACCAAACTCTCACAAGTCAAGCTTGCCCTCGGGCCGGGCTTGGGGAGAACTCCCATAACCCCGTCAACCAGGTCTCAGGCTGTGGCGAAATGGGAGGAGAAGCAAGAGGAGAGGAGGGGAAGCAAGGGGAGGGGAAGGGAAGCAAGGGGAGGGGAGGGGGAAGCAAGGGGAAATGAGAGGAAGCAAGGGGAGAAAAGGGGAAGTAAGGGGGGATGAGGGGAAGCAAGGGGAGAGGAGGGGAAGCTAGGGGAGGGGAGGGGGAAGCAAGGGGAGATGAGGGGAAGCAAGGGGAAGCAAGGAGAGAGGAGAGGGAAGGTAAGGGAGGGGAGAGGAAGCAAGGGAAAAGGAGGGAAAGGGGGAGGAGACGAGAAGCAAGGCACGGAGAGGGAGAAGAGAAGGGGAAAGAGGACAAGGCGTAGGGGGAATACGGAGCTGAGGACACAGGGTGGAACCGGTTGGACGCAGAGAGGACATGCTGAGAGGACACGGAGGCGAGATAGACATTGCCACCCTGGCAATTTCTATCTTCTAATTGCCATGCTCCCGGCCATGCTGGCAGGGAGAGCGATGCGCACAATAAATGAAATAAAATAAAAAGATTGACAGTGAAAGTTGACTTGTCCGGACGGTGTGTGTGCGTGTGCGTGTGTGTGTGTGTGTGTGTGTGTGTGTGTGTGTGTGTGTGTGTGTGTGTGTGTGTGTGTGTGTGTGTGTGTGTGTGTGTGTGTGTGTGTGTGTGTGTGTGTGTGTGTGAGTGAGTGAGCGAGCGAGTGCTGGGTGCCTGGCGATGGTACGTCAAGCGACTGAGCAACACCGCATGATACATGTTAAACGCCCAGCATGACCAAGGAATTTAGAGATAGCCATTTTTAGGTGATATGTGTATGAAGGAGGAAGAGAGGAGTGTTGAGGGGGCTGGCGAAGCTGCGCCTGGCGAAGGAAGGAAGGCCTAGTGGCGACGGAGGTGCGCCAGACATCCATCATGCTTATCACATTTCCAATTCTGCCGTGTGAATGCGACGGGCCTCCTTGGACAGCTTGCTGCCGGAATACGTAATAGGCGCAGGGGGACGTCCGCCTTATCCCGCCACCCATCTCCCCAACACGTCCCCGCACCCCACCGCACCGCACCCCACCATACCGCACCCCTCCATACCGCACCCCACCACGCCACGCCACACCACGCCACGCCACACCACACAGCACCACATTACTCGGCAGAGCGCCCTGCCAGCCACCTCTGAAGAATGGTATTGTCACCACAGAGGGTATTTTGACCACTGCGGTAGCCGTCAATTAGGTCACTTTCCAAAGCGACTCGGCAAGAGTTAATCTTGTCCGCGACGCTATGATCAGAGCTGACGCGTGGCTCTTGCTGCTGCTTCTGCTGAGGTTGTTCTGCGGCTGCTTCAGCTGAGGTTGTTCTGCTGCTGCTTCAGCTGAGGTTGTCCTGCTGCTGCTTCAGCTGAGGTTGTCCTGCTGCTGCTTCTGCTCTCTCTCTGGTCTATGTCACGGACATCATGAAGTCAGTTTGCCTCTCTACTAGGGAGCCATAGTTAGAGGATACTTCATTTGAAGAACTAAATCAATTTAATGTTGAAACTATCGACCTCCCTTGTGGGTTAATTGTATATGTGAGACGTATTTAATGGGTGACGGTCCTTTGACCTATTGACCTTGTGTCCTTAATTGTCAGTTATTCCTCCCAGAGTCAGTCGATGGTTAAGTGTCCAATGCATACTATGTCATTTAGTCCCCCCCCCCTCTGTAGAGTAAGTACTGTGTGGTTTTAGGAATATTCCAGCTAAGACCCAGGACGCCCACATGACCCAGGACGCCCACATGACCCAGGACGCCCACATGACCCAGGACGCCCACATGACCCAGGACGCCCACATGACCCAGGACGCCCACATGACCCAGGACGCCCATGTGACCCAGGACGCCCACATGACCCAGGACGCCCACATGACCCAGGACGCCCACATGACCCAGGACGCCCACATGACCCAGGACGCCCACATGACCCAGGACGCCCACATGACCCAGGACGCCCATGTGACCCAGGACGCCCACATGACCCAGGACGCCCATGTGACCCAGGACGCCCACATGACCCAGGACGCCCACATGACCCAGGACGCCCACATGACCCAGGACGCCCACATGACCCAGGACGCCCACATGACCCAGGACGCCCATGTCAGCAATACGAACGTCTTCCCATCTTTTTTATGTCCACATAAATACGCACTTACACAGAACAAATACTGCACCCCCCCCCCCCCCCGCCCCCCACTGTGGACAGAAGGCAGGAAGGACGGGATGAGGACAGTCTCTATAAGCCTCTACGGCTATTTAACTCCATGGAACGGATACGCTAGCCCAGCACTGGCATAGGAGAACGTAGAGAAGCAACCTGGGAGTTAGTCAGCTGTCACGGGCTGCTTCCTGGGGTGTGTGTGTGTGTGTGGTGTGGGAAAAAAAAAGTAGTTAGTAAACAGTTGATTGACAGTTGAGAGGCGGGCCGAAAGAGCAAAGTTCAACCCCCGCAAAACACAACTAGTAAACACACACACACACACACACACACACACACACACACACACACACACACACACACACACACACACACACACACACACACACACACACACACACACACAAATGGAATGCATTAGGAAGTGATGTGGTGGAGGCTGACTCCATACACAGTTTCAAGTGTAGATATGACAGAGCCCGATAGGCTCAGGAATCTGTACACCTGTTGATTGACGGTTGAGAGGCGGGACCAAAGAGCCAGAGCTCAACCCCCGCAAACACAACTAGGTGAGTACAACTAGGTGAGTACACAGATGGAAGAGCAGAGAGCCATATACCTCGCCATCCTCTATGGTCAACCAAAATGTTTCATCGATGATGAAAGACGAATCAAATTGAAATAATGATCCAGTGAGGGAAGGCAGATGGACTCAACACGGACGAGCAGGGAGTCCCAATGGGCTTAGTGGGAAAGGGGTTGAAAAAGAAAAGATTGGAATAAGATAGTATAAGTATGTGCCTTACAGATTGAGGATTGGGTTTAGAGATTGAGAGAAAAAAAAAGGTGGGGATAGGTATGTATGGAAGCGGAGCTGGAGGATTAGGGATAGGTTACAAGGAAGTGGGAGAATGGATGATACAAGTGGAGGCTCAAGTCACACCTAGGAACCTCGAACCTCGAAATTGAACCTCGAGAAGCGGGTTCAATATTCGAGCTTCGAGGGTTTGAGTGTCCAAGTACAGAGTTTTGACCAAGCACAGAGTTTTGACCAAGCACAGAGTTTTGACCAAGCACAGAGTTTTGACCAAGCACAGAGTTTTGACCAAGCACAGAGTTTTGACCAAGCACAGAGTTTTGACCAAGCACAGAGTTTTGACCAAGCACAGAGTTTTGACCAAGCACAGAGTTTTGGCCAAGCACAGAGTTTTGGCCAAGCAAGTAATGTTTCGCGGGCAAGAGGAGACTTAACTTATCTCCTGCCATCTCTGATGAGATGAGGGGTGAGGCGGGAGATGAGGAGTGAGGCGGGAGATGAGTGAGGCGGGAGATGAGGGGTGAGGCGGGAGATGAGGAGTGAGGCGGGAGATGAGGGGTGAGGCGGGAGATGAGGAGTGAGGCGGGAGATGAGGGGTGAGGCGGGAGATGAGGAGTGAGGCGGGAGATGAGGGGTGAGGCGGGAGATGAGGGGTGAGGCGGGAGATGAGGGGTGAGGCGGGAGATGAGGGGTGAGGCGGGAGATGAGGGGTGAGGCGGGAGATGAGGGGTGAGGCGGGAGATGAGGAGTGAGGACGGAGATGAGGAGTGAGGCGGGAGATGAGGGGTGAGGCGGGAGATGAGGGGTGAGACGAAAGATGAGGGGTGAGGACGGAGATGAGGAGTGAGGAGGGAGATGACGAATGTTGGCGAAGGTGTTGGAGATAGTGAAGAAGGACGTAGCAACGTTGGTGACGATAGGAGAGATGGATAGTGAAGGAGGACAAAAGAAAATGGTGGAGATGGAGAGTGAGAGAGATGGAGCCGGCAGTGAAGCTGAGATTAGGCCAATATACCAATATTCTATAATATTCAATATTTTCAAGAGGAAACTAGATTTATTCCTCCAAGGAGTGCCGGACCAACCGGGCTGTGGTGGGTATGTGGGCCTGCGGGCCGCTGCAAGCAACAGCCTGGTGGACCAAACTCTCACAAGTCAAGCCTGGCCTCGGGCCGGGCTTGGGGAGTAGAAGAACTCCCAGAACCCCATCAACCAGGTAACCAGGTATTCACCCAGGCCAGAGAGGTTTGTGGATGGGGCTGGGGAAGGGGGGTTATGGTAGGCTGTTCAGCTCCAGTCCCAGTACCGTAGCTCCTAGCTAGGCCAGGTGTTCCACACGCTGCAAAACTTGTCACGTCTGATTTGAGAATTGTTGAGATGTTGTTGTTGTTTATGATTCGCTACTTGGAACAAAAAGCTCCAAGCAGCACGGGCTATGGCGAGCCCGTGAATTGTTGAGAGAAGCGGGAAGCAAGTAGAATGTTGTAAGATATTGTTGTTCCTCGATAAAGTAAATGAGATGTTCTATATTAGACACCTGACCCGTCAGGACGCGTCATCTTTATTGAACATTAGTACTCATTTTATTGCTGACGTGTGGAAAATAGAGAATAAAATAAAATAACAAGAATATAAGTTGAGTAAGTTTAAATTTTTATTGTAAGATAATAAAAAGTTCCAACGTCAGGAGGTTACCAGCCAATATTCCTGCAATATGTATGTGATGGGGTCAATAAGTGCAGATGCACAAGAATGTAAGAAACAGAAGAAGGCGCCTACTTAACCCACACGAAACAGCTCATATATATACCCAACGACACTAAGATATACGCCCAACCTTCGCTTAAAAAAGCAACCACCAGTAAGACAGGTTCGAGTCCCCCGTATTGTTCCAGTTGGCTTTCTCGTTGATACGTCACATTAGCGGGATTTCTTTGTGTATACATCTTTGGTTCTATCTGCTAATCTGCTCCCAAAATCAACACCTTATTCCTAAATCAGTATTTACCTGAATCTTTCCGTTTTCTATTCAGGAAATTTCTATTCATAATCGCGATCCTGAATCTAAACTGAAGAAATTTGCAGCCATTGTTTCGTGGTGTAGTGTGAGGTTGTCCGGCTGACGTGTATGTGCTCTTGGTAGACAAAGTGTACCACATGTTTGCTGGATTGTGTATTCACCTAACTGTATTCACCTAGTTGTGTTTGCGGGGGATGAGCTTTGCTCTTTCGACCCGCCTCTCAACTGTCAATCAACTGTTTACTAACTACTTTTTTTCTTCCCCACACCACACACACACACACCCCAGGAAGCAGCCCGTGACAGCTGACTAACTCCCAGGTACCTATTTACTGCTAGGTCACAGGGGCATTCAGGGTGAAAGAAACTTTGCCCATTTGTTTCTGCCTCGTGCGGGAATCGAACCCGCGCCACAGAATTACGAACCCTGCGCGCTATCCACCAGGCTACGAGGCCCCTACGAGGTGTGGTGCTGTGCTGGTGGTAGAAGACTGCCGTCTTTCTCCACACGTCGTGTTTACGGGCTCACCATAGCCCGTGCTACATGGACACTCCGTCCTGAATAGCTAAATCTTTAACAACAACATCCACACGTCCCAATAAAGTTCTATGCGCCGTTGTTACTCTCAAATCCGTCAGCTTTGCGCCGTCAGTAAACATTGATGTGAACGAGCTCACTCCCTCGGGAAGATCATCCACATAAATTAGGAACAATGGCGGTTACAGACCCGGGCCTCGGTTCTGTAACCCCACTTCTTACGTTACTAGTTTTGTACGTTCATCGCCATGATTCAAATGTGCAGAAGATCCTTCTATGGTAAAAAAGAAAACGTTGGTAATCGCAATATTCAGCAGCGTTTTCTTTTGTATCAAGAACAACAACATTTTCGGCTTCCCTGTGGTAAGACTGGGAAATGAAGGTGAATTTAAATTTCGTTTAATATTGCTTGATAAACTGTAGTCTTCGCTGACGACACAGTTTGTCAGCCAGTTGAGAGAGGTATGTTGACCAGACCACACACTAGAAGGTGAAGGGACGACGACGTTTCGGTCTATCCTGGACCATTCCCAAATCGAATGTGAGATTCTCACAATCGACTTGAGAATGGTCCAGGACGGACCGAAACGTCGTCGTCCCTTCACCTTCTAGTGTGTGGTCTGGTCAACATACTTTAGCCACATTATTGTGACTCGTCGCCTGCATTGAGAGAGGGATTTCGTGCACTTCCCATATCTGTATCCCAGTGGGCAAAACAGTGCTTCAGTCATGTTTAATCAATGCAATCCACGTTATTCATTGTTACATCAACGTCCAGTACAGCGAGGGTATCATGCAGGCTCGGTGTTCGATCCCCGGTGATCCAAGGAGGTTGGGCACCGTTCCTTCACCCATCCTCATATCCCAACTCTTTGTCCTCGTATGCCTTTCAAGTAATATATAAAGCGTTACTGGCTTAGCGCTTTCTCCTGAAACTGTCCTTACCTTAGTATCTTGAGATGAGATGATTTCGGGGCTTTAGTGTCCCCACGGCCCGGTCCTCGACCAGGCCTCCACCCCCCAGGAAGCAGCCCGTGACAGCTGACTAACACCCAGGTACCTATTTTACTGCTAGGTAACAGGGGCATAGGATGAAAGAAACTCTGCCCATTGTTTCTCGCCGGCGCCCGGGATCGAACCCGGGACCACAGGATCACAAGCCCAGCGTGCTGTCCGCTCGGCCGACCGGCTCCCTCGCTCGGCCGACCAGCTCCCTTGTAGTAGAAGAGTTCTCTAACCCTGTCTTTGCAAGACAAACAAATATGAATGTTGCACAGCATAAATAAATGACCAGGTATGTGGTAGATAATAAACTATAACCAAAGAAGAGGTGGATACCTGCTGCTTTGTCTGCTGCCGTGTGTTCCACGACACCATTGGTGATCCTGTCTTGCAACCGTCAGGTGATTCACACAGAGTAGCGAGAGCTTCAGGTCATGAAGTCTCTCGACCTCAGCGACTCGTTCTTCGCCGCCTCGTTGAAAGCACGCCAGAGCTGTTCCAGACCTGAGAGTCGTCGGTTGCGTCTTGTGAAGCCCCGTCGTTGAGTTGGGACTGGCGAGACAGACAAAAATGACATATAGATATAAAAAGATACATAGATTACTAAGCAGCAGCAAAATAACTAAAACAAAAAATACAGAAATAAACAGACGGGTGAAATTCCAGGCGTCATGGAACTTTTTAATGGGATTCAATTTAACCTCAAGATCAAGACCCAAAACAGGACTTTAACATGTGACCTCAGAGACATGTAATTTATGTCTAAACGATCCCCTGAAATGGGACCCCGAGGAGGAAAGACCCCCCATCAAAAGCAGGAACCCACGAACGTGGCTGCAGGGTAGGAGTCAAAGACCCCCATCCCCGTAGAATGGAACCCCAAAGAGGAAGAGCCCATCAAAATCAGGACCCCCCAAACACGTGACCCCAAAGTAGGATTCTGAGAATAAAGGAATTCCCCCTCCCCCTAGAGCGGGACCCGAAGGAGGAAGGGGCCCCCCATCGCCTCAACAGGCCACGCGGGGGTCCAGGCTATCAAGAAGATTGGCCATAGGCGAACCCCAGACAGGCGAGGTGTGTGGTGGCCGGCGGTGTCAGCCCGCCCTCCTGACACGCCGCCCCAGAGCTGACGCTGGTTGGACACTTCCCCCGCTAGCTGATATCTTTTTGACATGCGTCCCAAACTGACACACTCCTGACACTCCGCTCTCACATTCCCTTCTGGCTTCCTGCCATTCTGGCACTGTGATTACACACCCTCGTGACACCTTCCTGGCACTCTGTGGTGACACTTGGCCTGACCCTCTTCAATACCAACTGCTTTCCTTCCTTGCTCTGCTCCTTCAGTCAGTGATACCTGGCACCCTCACGCTAACCTATTATAGCAATCCTCCCAGTTACTTTATTTCTTCAACTATATTGATTTTTAAACAAGTTTTTTTCGATCAATATACGGCCCTTGTTTACGAGTATTGTGGAACAAAAAAAGCAGTATGTGAATCCTTATGTATAGTCCCTTGGGATTCTAAGCTGGGTTGTCGCGCCGTAAAGCAGATCACAACAAACCCAACTTGGTTTACGTTTATCTATCAGTGTTTACCTATCAGTGACTGCAGGGAGGTGAGGTGTAGCTCCTTGTGTCCCATCTACCAGCCTTGTTTACACCTGTTGCGTTTTAACATTCTTGACGTTCGCATTCTTTGTCGAATCTGGCCTTAAAAGTTGTGTATGGGTTGTGGTTGACCAGACCACACACTAGAAGGTGATGGGACGACGACGTTTCGGTCCGTCCTGGACCATTCTCAAGTCGATGAGAATGGTCAACATACTTTAGCCACGTTATTGTGACTCATCGCCTGCAAATGGGTGGCGGCTTCCACGACCTCTTCTCTCAGTGTGTTCCACTTGTTGACCGCCGGTTCCGGGTACGAGTATGTCCTAATATTTCTTCGACTCATTTGGTTTCCCAGCTTCCACTGATGCGAGACAGGTGGTGGAGGATGGGTGTTGAAGCATCCTTGCCCACATTCCCAGTTCCTCCCCACCACCACCCACAGCTTCCCCCTTGGTCTCCAGTCTCCCCTCACTTCCCCCCTCACCCCCTCCCCCCACCGCTAGTGGACATCAAAAGTCGCCTGGACCACAACTCCCGCCCCGATGTACGATAACTCCCCGACGCGTGCGTCGACGCGATGCCGCGCCTCGGAGAACCTTGTCTTACAACATGTATTTCGATGTTCTCTCGCTTTAACCATTGTAATTAGAATGACTACCCCCCCCCCATATATCTCACATCGAAGCAGGTGGGGGGTATTATTGCACTGTCATTCTACTTCGCCATCAGTGGTCGCCCGTCAGAATTTATGAAGGGAGAGGAACAAATAAATATTTACCCGAGTGAGGGGTGGGGGGGGAGGGAAGAGGGGGGTGTGGGGGGGGGAGGGAAGAGGGGGGGGGTGGGGGGGAGGGAAGAGGGGGGGTGTGGGGGGGGGGGGCGGCTAGACACAGCCGGAATAACAAAAACAGATTCTCCATTTTTTTATCTTCTTCTTTCCCTAGGCCTCATTGTCGCCGCAACTCTTGCTGAGTTTGTTTATTTGATCTGTATTGTGGCTCTCTCATTTATCGTGTTGTTGTTGTTGTTGTTATAATATTGCGTTTATCCGTTGGTGAGTTTACGTTATCGCTTCAGTTAATGTAATGAACTGTGGGTGGGTCGTCGAGGGAGATACAGTAGCTAGAGTTACTTATGAAAATCAAAAGGTATCGTAGCCCTTGAGTTATTATTAAAATAAACTCTGGTAAATAGCCTCTCTCTTGATTAAGGGGTCTCATTTATTGTTAATAGCCTTATCATACCATCTCCCGGGTGTAGTGCTATCTCCCTTGTATAGTACTTTCTCCCACTTGGGAGAAAGTGGAAGATAGCGCCGTCTACCCCCCCCCCCTACCATCACCATCTCCCCCTTCCACCACCATCTTTCCCCTTCACCATCATCCTCCACGTCTATCGCATATCCAACTCACAATCCTATATTCATCGTGGACAACAAAATCAGTGAACGTATCCACAAGGGTCGTGACGAGGATTTGTTCATCTGATACATCAGGCTATTGTGATTTCTGTGTGTAACAAAGTCAAGTGTCTGGGTATGAGAACTAGACCACACAACAGGAACATGAGGAGGCGACGACGTTACGGACCGTAACGTCGTATAATGGTCTATAACGTAATAATGGTATAACGTTTGTATAATGGTCTATTACGTAATAATGGTATAACGTTTGTATAATGGTCTTGGACCATTATACAAATACAAATATTTATTCAGGTAAAGTACATACATACAGGATAAGATACAAAAGTTGACTATTTATAGTCAACTTTTATAGATATAGATATAGATAGAGATAGATATTTATGGATTTATAGATAAGAGCTAGTGCATACAATGCCTAAAGCCACTATTACGCAAGGCGTTTCGGGCAGCGTTTCGCTTCGGTTTCATTATCAAGTCGATTGTCTGTCTGTCTCTTTCTCTCCCAGTCTCGTCTGCTCATCCTTGCCCCCCCCCCCCCCTCTCTCTCTCTCTCTCTTTCCATTACATTTCTCATTTGCTCCCAACCCTCGTTATTTTTCCCTCTTTTTAACATCCCCTCTCTCTTTCATTTTCCGTTCTGTTCCATCTTTCCTCCTTTCTGTTCTATAGCTTTAGCAAACGCCTTTTCCTTTCTTCACCTTTTACTTTCCCTTCTTGCCTCTCTTCCCCTCCTGGTACTCATTTCTTCGGTTCCGGTCAATTTCCACAAAAAAGGAAAAGAAAAGGGGTTCCTTTCTTCCCCTTTCCTTCCACTATTTCACTCTCCCCCCCCCCCCCTGTACATCACCTGTGAGAGAGTACATCACTGTCTTTCCCCCCCTCCCTCTCCCCTTATCCTTCCCTCTCCTTTTCTCTTTCTTCCCGTCTTGAAAACCCGCCAATCGACTCTGATCATTATCCTCGGGTCTCAAACTTTGATCTACAGTGACCCGCGTCGGTTCTTCCTCTGGTTAATGCTATAGGTCCAGTTCAATAAAGATTATTTTATCAGTTTTTTGAGACACAAAATAACAGACATGCAACTGCCAGTTACACACCTACGCACTCCTTATCTTGAGGTTATCTTGAGATGATTTCGGGGCTTTAGTGTCCCCCGCGGCCCGGTCCTCGACCAGACCTCCATCCCCCAGGAAGCAGCCCGTGACAGCTGACTAACACCCAGGTACCTAATTTACTGCTAGGTAACAGGGGCATAGGGTGAAAGAAACTCTGACCATCGCTTCTCGCCGGCGCCTCCTATGTATGTTTCATGCATTCAGCAAAGGGAAATCCTGCTTGACAAGTATATTAGAGCTTAAGAAAGCAATAGAGTCCTACAGGAGCTAGAGAACTATGCTGTTGTGTCCGAATGGGTGCTACGTTGGGTGAGGGAGTACCTCTCAGGTAGAAGTCAGATGGTCATACTAAGAGGGAATATATGAGTAGAGAAAGGTAAGGAATTAGAATGCCATAAGGGCCAGTGCGGGCGCGTTCATTTCCTATAATACGTCAACAAGCAGGCATTTAACATCGGCTCTATTCATTTCAAAGTTTACTGATGATGCAAAGCAAATTAGAAGAATCTGAATTAGAAATAGTGATATATGGCAAAATGATCTGGACACATTCCAGAGATGGTCTAAGAAGTGGCTTCGGGACTTAAGCCCAGGCAAAACCTGCGTGAGACACACTCGAGTATGCAGCCTCGGAATGAAAGTCCAACTGAAACAATCAAAAGAAATTTAGGAAAAGCCCAAAGATATGCAACAATGTTCGTGGCTGAGCAGAGGATCCTGTGCCACGAAGAAAGACTGAAGGAACCAGACTTACCACACTGGGGGAGAGGAGGAACGAGGGGAACTAGCAGAATAAGTCCGGAAACAACTAACATCACTAACGACACTGGACCAGACAACGTATCACCGTGGATGTTAATGTGAGCGGCACAGGCCCTCAGCATACCTTCAACATTGATCTTTAATGAATCACTTACAAATGGAGAACGGCCCAGCTTCTGGAAGAAAGCAAATGAATGACTAATTTACAAGAAAGGAGAAAGAGACACGAAGCACTTAACTACAGACCAGTACCAATGACGAGCATCCACCTTGTACAGTACTCGAAAGAATAATAAGACAAGTTACACATCTAATCCGGTTATCTTGAGATGATTTCGGGGCTTTAGTGTCCCCGCGGTCCGGTCCTCGACCAGGCCTCTACCCCCCAGGAAGCAGCCCGTGACAGCTGACTAACACCCAGGTACCTATTTTACTGCTAGGTAACAGGGGCATAGGGTGAAAGAAACTCTGCCCATTGTTTCTCGCCGGCGACCGGGATCGAACCCGGGACCACAGGATCACAAGTCTAGTGTGCTGTCCGCTCGGCCGACCGGCTCCCCTTACAAATAAGGTTAACAAATATCAACATGGCTTTAGGGAAGGAAAATCGTGCCTGACAAACCTACTGGAGTCCTATGATAAAATAACAACAATAAGGCAAGATAGAGAACGTTGGGCAGATTACGTATTTCTGGACTGCCATAAAAGCCTTTGATACAGAACCTCACAAGAGACTGCTACATATACTCAAGAGGCCGACGGTAGTAAGCGGAAAGCACTAACATGGGTAAAGAATTACCTAACATACAGGAGTGATAGGCGGGGAGACGGACTGGCATAGGTAACAAACGGAGTACCTCAAGACTCGGGACTGGGACCCATACTATTATCATTTAGTAAATGACCAATCTGCAGGAGTTGAGTCCGATATGTCGCTGTTTGTTGACCATGAACAACTAATGCGAAGAATTGTAAGAGATAAGGATTGTAAGAGTCTCCAAGATGACTTAAACAAGCTGAAGAGTTGATCCGAAAAATGGCCTCTGGAGTTTCAACATCAGCAATTTTAAAGTGATGGAAATGGGAAAAATGTGACAGGGGGACCAAACGTGCCGTGAAATGAAGGCCAACTATCTCCCTATAACGCAACCCGTCCTCTTAAAAATAACGTCACTTTTGGCTGGTATGCGCACTATGGCCAAATTTGGACGTAATTTGAAATGAAATCGACTCACAAAAGTGACGTACTGTTCCGTTTTCTGTTTGAGTCGTCCGGCCGACTCTGTAAGGTCAGAATCGGAGACTTTCAATTAACGTTTTTCATAACGTTTTGAAACTTTATGAGAATTTCCTGCCCACCTAACCTATCAGAGGACCTTTAACTTACTGTTGTTGAAAAAAAAAAATCCCAAATTTATTTTCATTTTTTTTTTTCATTTTCAAATTACGTCCACTTTCGGCCATACGGATAAACGGCCAAAAGCAACGTTCTTTTCAAGAGGACAGGTGTTTAGACCAGAAAAAAAGATCTGGGAGTGAACATAACACCATAGATAACTCCGGACGCTTTCATAAATAGGATAACGACAGCAGCTTGCTCTACATTAGCAAAAGTTATAACCTCTTTCAGGAACCTAAATAAGGAGGCATTTAGACAGCTGTTAACTGCCAACGACAGACCAGTTTTAGAGTATGCCGCCCCATCGTGGAGCCCCTTCTAAAAAAAAAATACTATAAGGAAACTTGAAAAGACTCAGAAGTTTGCACGAGGCTTCGTCCCAGAATTACAAGGGATGGGGTATGAAGAGAGACTGAAGGAACTGAACCTGACGTCGCTAGAAAAGAGAAAGAAGGTAGACATGATAGAAACATATACAATACTTAGAGAGAAATTAACAGTGGAAAAAAGGACGAAATGTTCACAATGTATACCAACAGAACAAGAGGGCCAGGACGAAAGCTTGAGACTTAGACGATTCATAGAAATATTAGAAAGAAAAGTTATAGAAATATTTTCTTTTAATGTAAGAGTAATGGGAAAATGGACAGAACTAAACGAGCAAGTTGTTGAAGCAAACTCCATTCATAATTTTAAAAGTAGATATGATAGGAACATAAGTCAAGAGTCATTGCATTAGACAACCGGCCGCTAGAAAAATGGGGTCCAAGAGCTAACATCTCGATCCTGCAGGCACAAATAGTAAATACAAATAATAAATGCACGCACACACACACACACACACACACACACACACACACACACACACACACACACACACACACACACACACACACGATGTGTGTGTGTTTCCGCAAGCACAATTAGGTGAGTACAGTGGCAGGGTGGACAAAGACAAACTCTTCAGCACGGGTGGGACACGAACAAGGGGACACCGGTGGAAACTTAGTACCCAAATGAGCCACAGAGACGTTAGAAAGAATTTTTTCAGTGTCAGAGTAGTTAATAAATGGAATGCACTAGGAAGTGATGTGGTGGAGGCTGACTCCATACACAGTTTCAAATGTAGATATGATAGAGCCCAGTAGGCTCAGGAATCTGTACACCAGTTGATTGACAGTTGAGAGGCGTAAGCCTCTCAACCAAAAAGCCAAAGCTCAACCCCCGCAAGCACAATTAGGTGAGTACAATTAGGTGAGTACACACACTTACACACAAACACACACACACATGGGCTGAGTGGCCGATTGGACAGCGCTCTAGACTCGTGGACCTAGGGACCGGGGTTCGATACCCGCACCCGGCGGAGACAGATAGACAGAGTTTTCTTAACCCTGATGCACCTGTTACCTAGAAATAAACAGGTACCTGGGAGTTAGACAGCTGCTACGGGCAGCTTCCTGAGGGGGGGGGGGTGGAGGAAGAAAACAACAACAACAAATTAGTTAGTTAATAGTTAGTAACAGTTTATTGACTGACAGTTGAGAGGCGAGCCGAAATAGCAGAGCTCAACCCCCGCAAGCACAAATAGGTGAATACAAATACGTGAATACACACGCATGCATACAAGAGACTTCCCAAAAATTACGAGGGATGAGGTATGAAGAGAGACTGAAGGAACTAAACCTGATGACGCTAGAAAGGAGCTAGAAATGTGCCATGATACAAACGTATAGAATATTAGGTAGATTGACAGAGTGGAAAAAGAGGAAATGATCCACAATGAATGCCAACAGAACAAGAGGCCACGGACGGAAGCTTGAAAATAAAATGAGTCAAAGATACGTTCAAAGGTTTCTTTTAGCGTAGTAGTATTGGGAACATGGAAATGAACTAAGGGAGCAGGTTGTAGAGGCAAATTCCATTCATAACTTTAAAAGTAGATACGAGAGGAAAATAGCTTAGAAGTCATTGCATTAGACAACCAGTGACTAGAAAAGTGGGTCCAAGAGCTACACCCACCCACCAAACACCCTCACCCGCCCACCAAACATCAATCGAACACCCTCTCCCGCCCACCAAACTCCCCTCCTACCCTCCCACCCACCAAACCCCCCCCCCCCTCCCACCTGCATACAGCCACTCCCACCCACCTCAAGACAAATATAATGATTGTCTTGGAAACGTGCAATATAGCGGGGGCCGGAGAAGTGTCCTTGTTGCCCCGTGGCACCCACCTGCAGGACCTGCCCCCCGACACATCGCGGGCCAAAAAAAGTAAGGCCAGACTAATAATAACGCTTGTGGGAACAAAAACAAACTCACGAGGAATTGAAAGAACGCGGAGAGAGAGAGAGGGAGGGAGGGAGGGAACTTATGGGGAGTGGGTGGGAGAGCAATTGATGGGGGAGGGATGTTGCTTGTGTGGGAACGTATCTGGTGGTTGATGGGGAGGAGGGGGTTGTGGTTGGTAGAGGGGGAAGAAGTATGGGATGGAAGGTGGTTGGTGGGGAAGGAGGTGGTTAGAAAATGGGACTGGAGTGAGGAATGGAAGGTAGTGAATATGGACTTGGGGAGGAATGATTGGGAAGGGAAGGGGAAGAGAGAGGGGGGAGTGAGGAAGGAGCAGGAGAGGGGGGGGGATGATTGTGGTAGATCTGATCCTTCGTTGCTCCCAGACCCGGCGGCTTTGAGGGCCGTTTCACCGAGTATTCTAACTCGATCTCGTCGACCTTGCAGCGGTATCGGTGGCTTAGCACCTTCCTCCCACAGGACATAGGGAATTCTTCGAGGGCTGATGTTCTTTGTGGGGACCTGGACAAAGGGGATCTGGGAGCGTTTCTTTTGAACGTCTTGTTTTGCTTTGGCGGTGGACAATGCCCATACGAGGCTCTTTTGTTTTAGCGATCAGCGAGGCCTCACCGAGGGGGCTCCCGTCGTCTGTCGTGCGACGCTGCAGATGACGGGTCTGTCCTCTCCAGAGTGGCGTTAGCTCTGCTGATTTACGTTCGTCGGAGTGGCACTAGATTTTGCCAAGTGATACTAGATTTAGGGCGTGACGCGGTATGTGGGTGAAGAATATTTGGGGCTAAATATACTCTTGTGCAACACTAGATTTGGTACTTAATGTACTCTTTCCCGACGCTAGAGTTGTCGAGTGAGGTGTTCTTGTCACGATACATGTAACTCTTTAAACATTTAAAAATTAACACTAACTTTAACGAGTTTGATACTTTCATTCGGCAATAGCTTTTTTGCTCCGATGCCGTCAGCTGGCGCTCTCGTGTGACAGTTGAGCTGGTCCCCAAAGGTCACCAGTACGACTTGGTGATGCCCAAAACCCTCCAATACGACTTAGAATGGTGCCCAAAACCCTCCAATGCGACTTAGAATGGTGCCCAAAACCCTCCAATGCGACTTAGAATGGTGCCCAAAACCCTCCAATGCGACTTAGAATGGTGCCCAAAACCCTCCAATGCGACTTAGAATGGTGCCCAAAACCCTCCAATGCGACTTAGAATGGTGCCCAAAACCCTCCAATACGACTTAGAATAGTGCCCAAAACCCTCCAATACGACTTAGAATGGTGCCCAAAACCCTCCAATGCGACTTAGAATGGTGCCCAAAACCCTCCAATACGACTTAGAATGGTGCCCAAAACCCTCCAATGCGACTTAGAATGGTGCCCAAAACCCTCCAATGCGACTTAGAATGGTGCCCAAAACCCTCCAATACGACTTAGAATGGTGCCCAAAACCCTCCAATGCGACTTAGAATGGTGCCCAAAACCCTCCAATGCGACTTAGAATGGTGCCCAAAACCCTCCAATGCGACTTAGAATGGTGCCCAAAACCCTCCAATACGACTTAGAATGGTGCCCAAAACCCTCCAATACGACTTAGAATGGTGCCCAAAACCCTCCAATGCGACTTAGAATGGTGCCCAAAACCCTCCAATACGACTTAGAATGGTGCCCAAAACCCTCCAATGCGACTTAGAATGGTGCCCAAAACCCTCCAATACGACTTAGAATGGTGCCCAAAACCCTCCAATACGACTTAGAATGGTGCCCAAAACCCTCCAATGCGACTTAGAATGGTGCCCAAAACCCTCCAATACGACTTAGAATGGTGCCCAAAACCCTCCAATACGACTTAGAATGGTGCCCAAAACCCTCTAATACGACTTAGAATGGTGCCCAAAACCCTCCAATACGACTTAGAATGGTGCCCAAAACCCTCCAATACGACTTAGAATGGTGCCCAAAACCCTCTAATACGACTTAAAATGGTGCCCAAAACCCTCTAATACGACTTAGAATGGTGCCCAAAACCCTCTAATACGACTTAGAATGGTGCCCAAAACCCTCCAATACGACTTAGAATGGTGCCCAAAACCCTCTAATACGACTTAGAATGGTGCCCAAAACCCTCCAATACGACTTAGAATGGTGCCCAAAACCCTCTAATACGACTTAGAATGGTGCCCAAAACCCTCCAATGCGACTTAGAATGGTGCCCAAAACCCTCCAATACGACTTAGAATGGTGCCCAAAACCCTCCAATACGACTTAGAATGGTGCCCAAAACCCTCTAATACGACTTAGAATGGTGCCCAAAACCCTCTAATACGACTTAGAATGGTGCCCAAAACCCTCTAATACGACTTAGAATGGTGCCCAAAACCCTCCAATACGACTTAGAATGATGCCCAAAACCCTCTAATACGACTTAGAATGGTGCCCAAAACCCTCCAATACGTCTTAGAATGGAGTCTCAAACCCTCCAATACGACTTAGAATGGTGCCCAAAACCCCTCCAAATACGCCTTTATTTAATGTACAAGACATTCTAGTATTATTTTATTGGGTGTCCCAGAACCACCAATAATGTTTAATTAATTTGGCGCGCAGGACTCCTCAATATGGCAGAATTCAGTGCGTTTCAAAAATTCCTAAAATTTAGTACAATTCAGTGCTCGCCGAACCTATGTTCGACGAGCAAAAACTGAATAATAATAATAATAATAATAATAATAATAATAATAATAATAATAATAATAATAATAATAATAATAATAATAATAACAATAATAATAATAATAAATAATAATAATAATAATGAGAAAATCAACTGGAGCTCTTGAGGTGACTCGAACCTGCGACCGAGAGAATCCTGCCCGCTGACGCTAACCAGTCAGTGTGAGTCAGGCTAGTCCAGTAGTTAGTACATATATATGTACTATATTACGCATAGGATAGCGTATTTGAGCCTAGGATAGCGTATATTAGGTCTAGGGTAGCGTATATTGGGTCTAGGATAGCGTATATTGGGCCTAGGATAGCGTATATTAGGTCTAGGATATTAGACCTGGGATTGCCGGGACAGGTTAGGTTTGGTTCCTTAGCTACATTTTCAATGATTTTTTAATATGTCATTTGGACTAATTCAATAATACAAAAAGATGGTGGTGAATTATATGGTGAACCCCCAAATAATTTTGGGGGTCCACCAGTCCATTTGTGAACATTTGACCAAATAGTTGCAATAGGTGCTATCCTTTCAGGAAGATGGGATGTACCAGTATGAACATTATGTACCATCTTGAGGTTATCTTGAGATGATTTCGAGGCTTAGCGTCCCCGCGGCCCGGTCCTCGACCAGGCCTCCTTTTTGTTACACATCCCCCAGGAAGCAGCCCATAGCAGCTGTCTATACCATAATGTACCAGTATGAACATTATGTCCCATAATGTACCAGTATGAACATTATGTACCATAATGTACCAGTATGAACATTATGACCTGGCACCATTCCAAATGCTGAGGCTAACTTGGTTTACCACGGCGAAGAGATATTGAAATGCCCCTTTTGAAAATATTCGAGCTGTAAAATGATGATATTCCCTTTAATAATACTCTCGAAAAGAAGCTGTGACATACGAATAACTTTATTAGCTAAAGAAACTTCGTTGTATGGATATCTCAACCCGTTATCATGATTTGACGCAGCCCGTTCTCTCGAGCGGTCACAACGTCACTAAACTGGTGTGCTAAACGGCCTGAACCTGACTTCCCCGAGGACCTCACGAACAGAAAACGGGACATCACGTCAATTTCGCGAGCCACTACCATTTTTAGTACATCTTTTCTGGCCTTAGGGGAATTATAGGTTAAAATGCGATGTAGTATTCAGGAGAACGGGTTGTTTGACGTGCATCTAATTTGAAATGGTTTTGCCTAACTAATCAGCGTACAAACAAAAACGCCACGTAGCCTAAGGCGGCTGCTGTTCCGATGAAACGTCCAAACTGTAGTATTTTCATTCCAGTAAACTTTAAGTAAGCTTTAATTTGAAAGCTGGTGTCTATAACGCCCTATAAGTATGAAGGCCGTTGATAACGTCTATGGAAATAGTACACATATAAAATAAGTGGAGTAAACCGGCGGGAAAACCAAGCAAACGAAAACAATAGAGCATCTCACTTCAAAGGCCTAGCCACAAAAAATAGAACAAAAGACTCATTAACCCCGATTCAATCTCCATATGGCTACGAGCCGTACTTGATCCTTCTCTGTAGACCCTGGGACAGTCACCGGAGCAGAGGGTTGAACCCCTTTCTGATAAAAGTTGATTATTAATAGTGTTCAGGAGAGGAGTACCTGAGGCCAGTTCCCATTAGCCGCGAAACGGTCGCCCGTGAAAAAAAAACCGTCGAAGCCTCATTTATGAAATTCGAATATTTACTTGACTTAGCAGGCCGACGATATGAGATCCCAACAGTCTAAGTCAGATTACGTAGAAATGTTCCACATACAAGAAAATCAACAACATTTGTAGAGGTATAAGACGTAGGCTAACCCCACCTGCAGTAATCAGGAATGAAAGGTATTCAGGGCTGTGAGGCTCGCGTCTTTCTTTATAACCAGGACTGACAACAGGACAGATGGCTGCAGCCTTCCATGCGGGAATCGATAATGAAGACCGGTTCACAGCCAGAAGAATAATTTGAGATGAATAGCATTCTTCATCAAGGAATTTTGACAAGACTGATGTTAATTTTCCCTCCAGTGTCCAGCTCGCGCAAATATGGTCCTCACTTTTATTTTTAGAAGTAGGATCTAAAACCTGTAACACTATGAACATTATGACCTCATAATGACGTCACATATCTTGTACACACCTTGTATAAAAATAAATTTTAGGTTAGGTTAGGTGTGGTGTGTTTATAGAGTAGCCATGACGTAGAGGGGGTACATACTTTTCTCAGATCTTAGACCCTACTCCAACTAGGCAGCCACACTTAAGCTAGTAGATGGGTATAGAGTCGAAGCTCACTCACCACCTCTCAGTCACTTCTAAATAAGCACTGTTATGTAAGCACTTCTGATCTATATAGCAACTTGGGGGGTAGAAATAGCCTAAGCTACTCTATCCCTTTGAGATGTATTTTTTTTTCTTGTCTCAATAAACTTACTTGAACTTGAATAGCATCGATGGGTGTACAGCTCCGTAAATTTCGTTTCCTATATTGCCTATGGGGTTTTCGTTACGTGTCATGGAAAAAAAAAATCCCCTATGTGCCGTTGCATCAAAATCAAATCGCTGCGTCATCAATTCTCGAGACATCAACAGGTAGCCCACCACTTGCTACCCCTTTCTCAACTATCCTCCCGTCTCTCCCTGCCCCCAACACAACATCCCCCACCTCCACTCCCCCCCATCCCTCTTCGACCCCCTAACCACCTTCCCCTAACGTACCGTCCCGACCAAAGCACCCCCCCCCCCCTCCCCCCACCCCGCCCCGTCCAGCAATGTCGCTACCAATTACCGACCGAAATATATGTTTCTCCCTCACACCAATTAATTCGTGACGGGAAGGAGGGGGAAGGGAGGGAATATAGGTAGACGAGAAGGAGGAAGGAAGAGGTATGGGGGAGGCAGTACCACAGCCCTATTGATCACGTCACTCAACACTCAACCTACAGATGTTTCTTCGAATACCCTCACGCAGGAGGCTCCAATTTAACCCATTCCTTACCTATAGTAGTAAGTATATTATATATATATATATATATATATATATATATATATATATATATATATATATATATATATATATATATATATACACACACACACACACACCACCCACATGAGCCACAGGGACATTAGAAGGACTTTTTCAGTGTCAGAGTAGTTAACGGATGGAATGCATTAGGCAGTGATGTGGTGGAGGCTAACTCCATACACAGTTTCAAATGTAGATATGATAGAGCCCAGTAGGCTCAGGAACCTGTACACCAGTTGATTGACAGTTGAGAGGCGGGACCAAAGAGCCAAAGCTCAACCCCCGCAAGCACAAATAGGTGAGTACACACTAGAGGTACCCAGTATTGTCGGGTCTGTCTATCTGACCCCCCCCCCCCTCTCTCTCTCTCTCTCTCTCTCTCTCTCTCTCTCTCTCTCTCTCTCTCTCTCTCTCTCTCTCTCTCTCTCTCTCTCTCTCTCTCCTCTCTTAGTTGTAACCCAACAAATAACTTACAAATGTGGAATGATTGTAAATTTTTTTGTTTATGACCAGGAATGCAGGGATTTCTTTTATTAACACATTTAGGTACATCTGCAGGGATTTTTTTTATTAAAATGTTCAGTTACATCGGTATTTGGGAGACCCGTCACCTGCAGCCACCTGCCACAGGTAACGGTAACCCAACCTGATCCTGGCAACCACTGTGTCGCACAGTCTGGTCGACGTTTTGTGCTGCCAATAGATATAGGTTTCAGATCAGAACAAATCATAGCTTTTTATACTAGTGCTTTCAGGTCGTTGGGAGTCAGTAATTTTTCTCCTATCAGACCTGAGTGTTTGGACCAATATAGTCTTGACAGCAGAGATGGGGATACCTAGATCTAATTCAACTTCATCTTTGTTACACGCTAATTTGGCTACAATGCCAGTCTCATTATGATGGGTTATATTTATGTGGGAAGGTATCCATAAAAAGGAGATTCGAAACCCTTTACTCTATGCAGCGATCAGGTCATTTATAATTGGTAGTATGAGGTTCTTGCTGTCGATCTACCAGAAGTTTTCAATTGCTTGAAGAGCAGACTTTGAATCACAAAATATTATTTATCCTTCAATGTTTTTTTAATTTTCTGGTAGCAAGTTGTAGTGCCACTAGTTCAATTTGTGTGGAGCTTAGC
>NC_091177.1:1141163-1146163 GCF_040958095.1 Procambarus clarkii | reverse complement strand
ATTTCAAGAAAATACTTGGCCTACAAGATACATTACATATATATATATATATATATATATATATATATATATATATATATATATATATATATATATATATATATATATATATATATATATATATATATATATATATATGTCGTACCTAGTAGCCAGAACTCACTTCTCAGCCTACTATGCAAATATATATATATATATTAAAAATTAAATTACGTGACACTGTCACGTAATTAAAAATGTGACAGTGTCAGACCATGGAGGAAAATTGAAACAAGGAATTTCCTTAAGTACTTTCGTATATTAATGAACAAAAGTGCATTAATATACGAAAGTACTTAAGGAAATTCCTGTTTCAATTTTCAATTTTCCTCCGAGGTCTGACACTGTTATATATATATATATATATATATATATATATATATATATATATATATATATATATATATATATACATATATATATATATATATATATATATATATATATATATATATATATATATATATATATATATATAACAGTGTCAGACCTCGGAGGAAAATTGAAAATTGAAACAGGAATTTCCTTAAGTACTTTCGTATATTAATGCACTTTTGTTCATTAATATACGAAAGTACTTAAGGAAATTCCTTGTTTCAATTTTCCTCCATGGTCTGACACTGTCACATTTTTAATTACGTGTTTATTTTCGTGATTTACACGAATATATATATATATATATATATATATATATATATATATATATATATATATATATATATATATATATATATATATATATATATATATATATATATATATATAGTAAAACAACCTGTGACAAGTAGCCTTGTACCCTGCACGTAACCAATGTTGTAACCCTTTTTGTGTAATGCAATTTTAAAATAAAGTTAGATATATATACACATATACCAAAAGAATAGGGGTGGTAGGAGAAGAAAATATCAGCGTTCAGTGAGGATTCACAAGGCCTTCTCTGAGTACTCTTTATTTTCTTCTCCGAGGCTATGGGTCCCTACACTTGCACCAGAAGTGGTACTCATATATATATATATATATATATATATATATATATATATATATATATATATATATATATATATATATATATATATATATATATATATATATAATGGAAACAATACTTATTTCCATTATGTTTGCAATAATAATAAAACTGGAAGAGTACAAGCAGAACAGAACACTCTGGAAGAGTACAAGCAGAACAGAACACTCTGGAAGAGTACAAGCAGGAGAGAACACACTGGAAGAGTACAAGCAGAACAGAACACTCTGGAAGAGTACAAGCAGAACAGAACACTCTGGAAGAGTACAAGCAGGAGAGAACACACTGGAAGAGTACAAGCAGAACAGAACACTCTGGAAGAGTACAAGCAGAACAGAACACTCTGGAAGAGTACAAGCAGGAGAGAACACACTGGAAGAGAAGAACCAGAGCAGAACAAGCAAATATGTTTCCCTGATTGTGAATGCGTGTTTGTGTTTGTTCATATGTGAGTGATTACCTATCTGAGCTTGAATGGGAAGGAACTCTCAAGCTCTTGTGCCCCCGCCGCCTTGCTAAGAGTCGTTACGATTGATGAAGATTAAGCCACCCAAGAGGTGGCACGGGCATGAATAGCCCGTAAATATGAGCAGCGAAACAACAAGTTCTTTTTACGGGCTATTCATGCTCGTGCCACCTCTTGGGTGGCTTAATCTTCATCATCATCGACAAGTTCACCAGTCACAGCCCCGCTCCTGTGCCAGATAAGTCCACTACGGGCTCACCATAGCCAGTGCTACTTGAAACTTTTGTTCCCAGTAGCTGGATTTAAAACAACAATAACGTCTAGCGAATCCTTAAATACACATGTCCGGTTTAGGACGCGTATGGTCCTAACCTAACCTCACCTGACCTAACCTAACCTAACCTAACCTAACCTAACCTAACCTCACCTAACCTAACCTAACCTAACCTACCCTAACATAGCACAAACTAACCTCTACCTCTGTGAGAGAGAACCTCTAACCCGGAGATGGTCCGAGACGCCCGGACCATCACAGGGCAACTAAGGGGTACCGAGGTGCTGTCACAGGGGCACTAAGGGGTACCAAGGTGCTGTCACAGGGGAAGACGAACCACCGGGGGGGGGGGAAGGTTCACGGTTAATGTTCCTTTCACTTCCGAGGTTACAGTCGTTTTCATTTATCTGCTGCCGCTATGGTTAAAATTCCCATTAACTGCCGCCAGTAAGATTAATGTTACCTTTAACTACCTTCACTAAGGTTAATGTTTCCTTTAACTACCGCCACTAAGGTTAACACTCCTTTTAACTACTCCCCATGAGTTAAAAGGTCTTTCGGCCATCTCTATTGACAAAGCAACAAAAGTAATCCATCATTAACACCAACACACCAACAAAAGTAATCCATCACTAACACCAACACACCAACAAAAGTAATCCATCACTAACACCAACGCACCAACAAAAGTAATCCATCATTAACACCAACACACCAACAAAAGTAATCCATCATTAACACCAACAAAAGTAATCCATCATTAACACCAACACACCAACAAAAGTAATCCATCATTAACACCAACACACCAACAAAAGTAATCCATCATTAACAACAAAAAAAGTAGAAGGCATCCTTCAGTCTAAAGACTATAGAGTTGCGCTCTGACAGGGCACAAAGCCTGGGTAGGTAGATATGGAGGAGAAGCTGTTACCCATGCAGCAGGTCTCCCCTCTCAATGTTGCTGAAATTATCCAATAGAAAGGCAAATGCCAATACACATGGTTTCAGCAACGTCGCAGGAGCTGCCAGAACGAGGTCGACGTCAGCAACAAACTGCCTTAGGGGGCTCCAACTCCGGATTTTTCCTCGAGGTTGACTCCTGAAGCCTTTCCCAAAAAAGGGGTATAACCGCAAGGCAGCGGAGGTTTAAAATCAGGGTTTTCCTTCCCCCTAAATGGGCTGCCTTCCCAGGCTATCGAATCGCATCTACCCGGAAAAGTAATCCATCATTAACACCAACACACCAACAAAAGTAATCCATCATTAACACCAACACACCAACAAAAGTAATCCATCATTAACACCAACACACCAACAAAAGTAATCCATCATTAACACCAACACACCAACAAAAGTAATCCATCATTAACGCCAACACACCAACAAAAGTAATCCATCATTAACGCCAACACACCAACAAAAGTAATCCATCATTAACACCAACACACCAACAAAAGTAATCCATCATTAACACCAACAAAAGTAATCCATCATTAACGCCAACACACCAACAAAAGTAATCCACCACTAACACCAACACACCAACAAAAGTAATCCACCACTAACGCCAACACACCAACAAAAGTAACTAGAGACACGGTAAACAAGTACATGAAAGTTTGTTTAGTATGTAAATTAAACAAACTATTCGCAACATTGAAGTGTTCTAATATATCTACTGTCTTGGTGAAAGATTACAGAATACTGCTGTTTGTGTATTTTAGGTTTGTATATTAAGTAACCTCCATTGTTCCTGGGTGGGTGATTGTTGTGATGCAATAGTGACCACTACTACATTATCCATGCATGCACGCACGCACGCAGGCGCGCACACAAACGCACACACACACACACACGCGCGCACACATACGCGCACGCATACACACACGCGCGTACACACACACACACACTCTCTCTCACACACATACACAAAGTAATCCATCATTAACACCAACAAAAGTAATCCAGTAGGCTCAGGAAACCTGTACACCTGTTGAGTGACGGTTGAGAGGCGGGACCAAAGAGCCAGAGCTCAACCACCTGCAAGCACAATTAGGTGAGTACACACACACACACATAGCAAAATAGGGGGCATCGCAGCTGAGTGGACACCACTCTGGGGTCGTAGTCCTAAGGACCCGGGTTCGATCCAAAAAACAAACAATAAAGAGGCGGAAACAAATGGGCAGTTTCTTTCATCCCTGGTGCCCCTGTTCACCTAGCAGTAAATAGGTAACTGGGAGTTAGACAGCTGCTACGGGCTGCTTCCTAGGGATGTGTTTGTGCGTGTTAGAGAAATATATGTGGTCGGACATAATAGAGCAAAAATAAATTGGTTAGAAAGGCGGGGTCCAAGAGCTAATAGCTCGATTCTGCAGATACAAATTGTAAATATATACACACATTCTCTCAGCTTAAAATAGCACTTAAAATCACTATCGTTGGTACTTTACATTCCAAAAAGAACCTAATTTACTGTTCTTGCTCCTATCAACGAAAAGGAAACAAACCGCATGTAAGTTCTAACAATCAAATACCATATATTTAAACGTAGGACAGAACTTACCCGTACGAGGAAACAGGGTAGATGATGCCCCAGCGGCGGCCAGGACCCGTCTGCCCGGTGCCCAGCCACTGACCCCCTACTGCCCGAACAGTTGCCGCCGCTCGCCATATGCCCGAAATTTCACAGCCACTGCTTTTTTTTCCTAGTTCTTACTCAAAATTTGCAATCAATAGAGAATTCAAATACATTGTAATTAATAAAGCCTATTGTATTTCAAATAATGCCAAATAACGCGCATAAACCGGAAACAATTTTTGTGTGACTGAGTGGGGAAAATTTAATTAATATGTACATTGTTTTTATTAGCACGCCTAGGTATACACAGCAATGTACTGCTGCCCTATTTTTTATGAAAGATTACACAATGTACATCAAAAACTAGCGATGAGTTCATTTAATATTCCCGTCAAAACCTCATCTCACAGGAATGGTTAGTCATTCATGGAATCAGTAGAGAACATTGAAATGCGAGGCTGATTAGTAGCCTGCACTAGCAAACTCTGGAAATAGCACAAGAATATCTTGCAATATTCTTGAGCTGTATGAAGTAGCTACAGAGCTCAGAGTGCCTCATACCATTTGGTCTGAAGTCAATGATAACAGGACAATCACAGATATTGTAGAG
>NC_091177.1:1133663-1136163 GCF_040958095.1 Procambarus clarkii | reverse complement strand
CCTGTGGTCGCGGGTTCGATTTCCGCCGCCGGCGAGAAACACTGGGCAGAGTTTCTTTCAGCCTGATTCCCCTGTTACCTAGCAGTAAATAGGTACCTGGGAGTTAGTCAGCTGTCACGGGCTGCTTCCTAGTGTGTGTGTGTGTGTGTGTGTGTGTGTGTGTGTGTGTGTGTGTGTGTGTGTGTGTGTGTGTGTGTGTGTGTGTGTGTGTGGTGTGGGGAAAAAATAATAATTAGTAACAGTTGATTGACAGTTGAGAGGCGGGCCGAAAGAGCAGAGCTCAACCCCCGCAAGCACAACTAGGTGAATACACACATTTGACCAAAGAGCAAAATCTCAACCACCGCAAGCACAACTAGGTGAGTACACACACATTCAATCAGGTCAGACCAACAACATCCTGCAGGGAAGACAACTGATGCCATCTATCAACATAAAATTACACTATCAAACAGGTAAGGCCAATAACGCCCACAAAATACAATTGATGCCATCTATTGGTAAGAAAATGCACTGTCAACAGGTTAGGTTAGCAGCAGCCCATAAGATACAGCTTATGCCATCTGTTGGAAAAAAATCACACTTTCAAACAGATCAGGCCATAAAATATAGTGATGCCATCTATTAGTAGAACACTGCACTGTCAACAGGCCAAAAGCAACCCATAAGGCGGTTTGTTGCGCGGAAGAAATAATTCCCGTGCTTGCATTTTATTGGTAGAAATTGTTTGTTGACACTCACCACAACAGCCAATCACAGGAAGGGAAAGGATCAGCTAAATGCTGGTACAAGAATTCAACCAACTACGAACCACTTAGTTTGATGAAAGGGAACAGTAGAGCAACAGAAGTACACTTACATCGCATCAGGCTTGGATACCCATGTGCATGGGAAATAGGCTTACTGGTTCAGGAAGATGAGAGGAAATGTCAGAACTGTGGAGAAATGCTCGACAGACCACTGGAACATTATCCAACACAGTGCAGAGTTACAACCACAATAGACCACTAGAACTTTATCTAACACAGTGCACAGTTACAAACCCAAGAAAATGTCAACTTAGATTCAACTGAGCAGAGGAAGTTGTTAAACACAGGGGAGCATAATCTTACTAAAGCGACCATACGAGTCATAAATACTCATACTCCGCCTAAGTAAAACAGAAACAAGCAACACTTCGTGGGCCAGCTAGAGGCTTAGGGCCCGCGCAGGAATATCCCTGAAAAAAAAGCTAAATATTCCTCCCAGTTGACGTCACAGATTAGGTAGCCAGGACATTTTTTAACAACTGTTTTATCCTACAATATATAATTAGTACTTAATTAACCTTTTTAAATAATTGAGAAGTTCACTTTTTGAGCAGATTAGCGTTGAAACAAAATGTCATAAGCAGAGCCGGAGTATCAATGATAATATTAAATGAGCTAGGCATTTAGCATCTCTCGAGCCTGTGATAGGCTCAAGTTCAAGCTCAAGTATGTTTATTGAGACAAGAAAGAACTACATCTCAAAGGGATAGAGTAGCTTAGGCTATTTCTCCCCCCCCCCCCCCCCCCTCACTATGATAGGCTGTTGTGCTGAATGTCAATAAACAATTTCTACCAATAAAATGCAAGCGCGTGAACTATTCCTTTAGCACAACAACTCGCTGTATGGGCTGCTGTTGACTTGTTTATAGTGCAATGTTCTGCCAACAGATGGCATCACTGTATCTTATGGGCGCTCTTGGCCTCGCTTAGTGGTGGAAAGTTCAGTTAATTCCCCGCCTCGTCTCGAAATTATTCTGTATCTGAATAATTTTAGGTTATGAATATGTTTATTCTTATTTAGATCAAGACGGTCTAAATATGGTTTTGAAATGGTCAAAAGATTGGCAGATGCAGTTTAATGCTGACAAATATAAGGTTTTTGAGGCTAGGTAATGATGATAGAGTTACAAGATGCGAGCTAGACGGTGTTGAGATTGCGAAGTCGGATTGCGAAAGGGATCTCAGAGTTATGATTAGTAAGAATTTAAAGCCAAAACAATCCACGCATAAATGTTCGCAATAAAGCAAATAGGACACTTGGATTTATTTCTCGAAGCGTTAGACAGATAGATAGATGTATCCACAGATGGATAGAAACATAGATGGATGGGTAGACGTAAAGATACGCGGACAGATAGGTGGATGTATAGATGAATGATTAGATAATTTGATGGGTGCATAGATGCGTGGATGAATGACTAGATGGATCGATAGACGAATAGATAAATAGATAGATAGATGGATGGATACATGGATGCAAACATGTATGGATAGATAGAAGGATGGATAAATAGAAGGATGGATAGATAGATGGATGGATAAATAGAAGGATGGATGGATAAAAGGATGGACAGAGTGTAGGACGGATAGACAGAAGAATGGATAGATATATGGATTGATGGATGGATATATAGATAGATAGAAATTATTATTCTAGATGTTTGTTTATGGTAGCGGTGGGGGGGGGGGGG